>NC_133101.1:36046772-36303017 GCF_022965805.1 Primulina eburnea | reverse complement strand
TAACAGGATCAAGAAAGCACTGATTTCTGCTCCCATTATGATAGTTCCTGATTGGAAGGAGCCCTTTGAGCTCATGTGTGATGCTAGCGACTATGCTGTGGGAGCAGCATTGGAACAGAGGCGAGACAAGATGTTCAAGGTCTAGAATACTCAAATAAATACCAAACACCATATCGAAATGATATACGAGAAACTAACCACTCACTGTCCTCCTCTGTCTTCCGAGTGTCAACCGAGCCTCTGGAATGGGTGTCGGAATAACAAACCGAGGACGTGAGCGATAAGAACGCCCAGTACAAAAGTATGAGTATACAAACCTATATGAAATGCACATGCTATGATATGATACCAGGGTAGTCAAGAAACAGGAATCACAAAGGATCTCAAAATGCTCAGTCTAGAGGCGCCAAGTGGATAGTGCCGCGCGGTCCAACCTCTGGGTCACTGCATCCACTACAAGACAGACGTGGACCTAAAATGTCCCGGACCACCGAAGCCCTCCCGACCCGTCGGCCACTGTGTACTCTCGGTGTCCATGCGTCCACAAGACAGGGCTGAGCGGCCCCAAGATATAGCTTATCTCGAAAGAGATACAGCTCAACAGTAAAGGCTATCTCGAAGGAGGTACGGCTCAACATGAAATGCAACGTGCAGTAATAAACGTGACATAATAGCATGCATCATATGACATATATCAATGCACCACATAATCATGCAACACATATAAGAATGTATACTCAACCAGGATATCTCGGATAGTACTTTCGTACCTCTAACACAGCAAGCCTAGCCTTACGCAACACCGCTAATCAGGTCTAGAACAAGCCTACGCATCAAAAGCATACTCAATCAATACTACCATGCTCGACTAGCAAAACCAGTACTCCCTAGTACTACCAAAGGTTTAGGGTTTACCTTCGTCCGTCGACAGCCCTTTGATGTCGATTGCCTTGTAACTCAGGCGCCGCTACGCTACTACTCCTGGCAGCTCTTGGCTATCGCTCGACCAACAACTAACCCTAGAAACCTTCCAAACTCTCCAAAATGAGAGAAAACTCAAGAAATTGGCAAGTCAAAAATGAGAAATCCGAGCACTATTTATAGGCCATGTTCGGATCCTCCGAACAACACTTCGGAACGTCCGAACGCTACGTGTCCATTGGCTCTTGACAGCTCATGATCGGATCCTCCGATCATACACTTCGGACCGTCCGAACATGCACGTGTCCAGCTGCTCTTGACACCTCATGATCGGATCCACCGAACCCACTTCGGACCTTCCGAACTCTTCGGTGCTTCCGAACCATCTTCGGTCCGTCCGATCATGACTCGGTCAAAATTACACATTAAACCTTCTTAATCACCATTAATCCGTTAATTACCCAATTTGGAATTCGGGCTACTACATTCTCCCCCCCTTAAAAAGATTTCGTCCTCGAAATCTAGGCAAGAGAATAAAACACCATTGTAATACACTGCAAATATTCTTCATTACAACTGTATAACAATTACATCCAGGCTGATCCTGGTTCAGCGCAAAACCTGACCTTGGGCACGAGGTCGAAGATTCGAACTACCACTGCCTGACCCTGTCTCCTCTGCTGAACAGTCGTCTGGGATCCAGAACCGATCCTGCTCCACCTCGCAACTGAGGACAATTCTTCTTAATATGCCCCATCTCTCCGCACAGATAACAAGCTCCTGCGGCTACTCGGCATTGCTCCGATGGATGGTTCTTCCCACAATGCGCACAAGAATCCTTCTTCTCACCAAAGCGAACAACACCGCTAGACCCCTGATCCAGATCCAGAAGAAGAGAACCAGATTTCTTGAAAGACTGAGGTCGAGGGCTCAAAACACTCGGAGGTCTAGAAGAAAGAATAGCCCTACCACGCTGGAGACTGATCTCTGCTTGACGGACACGGTTCACCAACCCATCGTACGAAGTAGGATTATCACAGACAGTGACTCGATCAAAGATCTCCTGGTTAAGGCCCTGAAGGAAATGATCGTACTTGGCTTCAGAACTGCCACTGATATGAGGAGCGAAGGGTAACAACTCGAAGAATTTCTGCTGATACTCATCAACAGACATACTCCCCTGCTTAAGGTTCAGGAGCTCAATCGTCTTGGCCTGGCGAAGGGCTGGAGGAAAGTACAGCTGCATGAACGCTGCACGGAAATCGACCCAAGTCGCTCTACCCTGCGACTGAACTATCGGCGCAGAAGTTGATCGCCACCACCTGCGAGCACGGCCTCGAGAAGAAAACTAAGAGTCTCTATCTTCTGCTCCTCGGTGCACTGGAATGCACGGAAACAACTCTCCATGCGCTCTATCCAATCCTCAGCATCATCAGGAGTCTCTCCACCAACTAGAGGCTTAGGCCCCATCTGAATGAAACGATGCATATCGAAACGCTAGGACCATCCCGACGATGACGATGCTCACGATGACGTCTATGATCGTCCTGGTCACCCCATCGACCTACACTCCCCTGACTACTCCCGTCACCAAAGTGGTCAGCCATTGCCTACACAATAGAATGGGGGAAACTAGTAAATTGGTCAACGGAAATCCCAAAACAGAAATCTATATCCAAAATCGTATGCATGCTCTGATACCATAAATGTAGTGACCCGTTCCAGAATCACCTACTAGGCAAGAACTAAGCATGCAATTAACCTAATTAACAATAATCAGAGATAACAGCGGAAAATACCAACAAAATAATGGTTATACAACCCAATCGAAGTCTAGAATAACTCAAAATAAAATACCCAATACAACCATATCGAAATAGAATAGTACTGAAAACTAAACCAAACCAGATACTCACTGTCCTCCTCCTGCTCTTCCCGAGCTGTCCAACCTGAGGCCTGCCCCGTGGGAATGGGGGTCCAAGAATAAACAAAACGAGGACGTGCGCGATAAGAACGCCCAGTACAAAAGTATGAGTATACAAACCTATATGAAATGCACATGCTATGATATGATACCAGGGTAGTCAAGAAACAGGAATCACAAGGATCTCAAAATGCTCAGTCTAGAGGCGCCAAGTGGATAGTGCAGCGCGGTCCAACCTCTGGGTCACTGCATCCACTACAAGACAGACGTGGACCTAAAATGTCCCGGACACCGAAGCCCTCCCGACCCGTCGGCCACTGTGTACTCTCGGTGTCCATGCGTCCACAAGACAGGGCTGAGCGGCCCCAAGATATAGCTTATCTCGAAAGAGATACAGCTCAACAGTAAAGGCTATCTCGAAGGAGGTACGGCTCAACCATGAAATGCAACGTGCAGTAATAAACGTGACATAATAGCATGCATCATATGACATATATCAATGCACCACATAATCATGCAACACATATAAGAATGTATACTCAACAGGATATCTCGGATAGTACTTTCGTACCTCTAAACAGCAAGCCTAGCCTTACGCAACACCGCTAATCAGGTCTAGAACAAGCCTACGCATCAAAAGCATACTCAATCAATACTACCATGCTCGACTAGCAAAACCAGTACTCCCTAGTACTACCAAAGGTTTAGGGTTTACCTTCGTCGTCGACAGCCCTTTGATGTCGATTGCCTTGTAACTTACTATGCAAGTCGTACACTTAATGCAGCCCAACAAAACTATACAACTACTGAGAAAGAGATGCTAGCAGTGGTGTTTGCATTTGACAAGTTGAGAACATATATTATTGGCACAAAGGTAACTGTTTTCACTGACCATGCAGCTCTTCGCTACTTGTTTGTCAAAAAGGATGCGAAGCCCAGGTTGATACGATGGATACTTCTACTTCAAGAATTTGACTTTGAAGTAAAAGACAAGAAAGGTTGTGAAAACCAGGTGGCAGATCACTTGTCACGACTAGAGCTGGAAGAAAGAACTGACTGCGGAGTTATCAATGAGTCGTTCCCAGACGAACAACTGTTTGAGGTAAGTTCTAAACTCCCTTGGTTTGCTGATATAGCTAACTTCTTGTCTTGTGGTACTCTTCCTCCAGATCTGAACCACCATCAGAAAAAGAAGTTCTTCCATGATATCAAAATTTTCTTTTGGGATGATCCTTGTGTATATAAAAGATGTGCTGACCAAGTGATTAAGAGATGTGTTGATGGCGAAGATGCAAACAAAATTCTGGAACAATGTCATTCATCACCTTATGGTGGACATTTTGGAGCAACACGAACAGCAGCTAAGGTATTGCAATCTGGTTTTTTCTGGCCTACTTTGTTTAAGGATAGCTATACCTTAGTGAAATCATGTGATAAGTGCCAAAGGTTAGAAAACATGTCTAGGCGTCACGAATTGCCACTGACAAATATTTTGGAAGTGGAACTTTTTGATGTATGGGGCATAGATTTCATGGGACCCTTTCCCCCTTCTTTTGGTCAATCTTATATATTATTAGCTGTAGATTATGTTTCAAAATGGGTGGAAGCAATCGCCACCAGTACTAACGATGCTCGTGTTGTAGTTAAGTTTGTGCACAAGAACATCTTCACCAGGTTTGGAACACCGAGAGCCATCATAAGTGACGAAGGTACGCACTTTTGCAATAAAATTTTCAACTCACTGATGGCTAAATACAATGTGAAGCACAGAGTGGCATTAACATATCATCCTCAGTCGAACGGACAAGCTGAAATATCCAATCGGGAAATCAAACAAATATTAGAAAAGGCTGTCAATACAAACCGGAAGGATTGGGCTATAAAGTTGGATGATGCACTGTGGGCTTATAGGACCGCATTCAAGACGCTTATTGGGATGTCTCCCTATAGGTTGGTTTTTAGTAAAGCCAGTCACTTGCCGCTGGAATTGGAGCATCGAGCATTCTGGGCAGTTAAGAAGTTGAATTTTGATTTGAAAGCATCTGGCGATGGCAGAAAACTACAGTTAAATGAAATGGAGGAGTTCCGCAATGATGCATACGAAAATGCCAAGATTTATAAAGAACATACCAAAAAGTGGCACGATAAACTCATTGTACGAAAGGAGCTAAATCCAGGACAACAAGTACTCTTGTTCAACTCCCGTCTGAAGTTGTTTCCTGGTAAATTGAAATCGCGTTGGTCAGGTCCATTTTTGGTGGAAACAGTGTACCCTCATGGGGCGATTGAGCTAAAATGCAATGATGGGAGGACATTCAAGGTGAACGGGCAACGAGTTAAACCATACTATGGAACCGAAGTAAGGCACCTTGACAACATTTCCTTGGGCGGATCGAATTGATGAAGACTGATGGAAGTCAGGCTGAAGATGTTAAACCAAGCGCTTATTGGGAGGCAACCCAAATTTTTGTTTCTCTTTTGCATTTTGATTTCTGTTTTCATTTTATTTTTGTATCATGATTATTTTTGGTTGTGTATTTTTAATATAGTGTGTGCTTATATCTTCCCAAATTTAATGAATCCCAATTGTTTCTTTTCAGGACTGAAAATTTGAGAAGAAAATAATTTTGACGAAACAGGAGTGCACCCGCGGTCCTACTTATACCGCACCCGGGGTCTTATCAGCACCGCACCCGCGGTCTTGCAATGTTGAATAATGCAAGAAATGCCGAGAGATCACCGCACCCGCGGTACGAGCACACCGCACCCGCGGTCGATGAATCTCGAAAAATACAAGAACTACCGAGAGAACACCGCACCCGCGGTCTTGGGGACACCGCACCCGCGGTCGCACAATGTGGAATAAAATTTTTTTCCGAAGGCACACCGCACCCGCGGTACATTACAACACCGCAGCCGTGCTACAAAATCGAAGGCACACCGCACCCGCGGTCGCACAAACTGGAATAAAAAAATAAATCAAGAGCAAACCGCACCCGCGGTCCTGTTAGCACCGCACCCGCGGTCGACGATTTTTAACACAGATTTGGGCAGAAATTGACTTAACCGAAGAACACATCTCAAATATTTCCTCCTCCATTTCGAAATCCTTCCTCAAGAACACTCTTTTCACACCAAATTTTTGTTATTCCTTCAACAAATTTACCACTCCAACCTAAATAGCTTCATCCATTCCATCTAATATCACTTTCTTTCCACAAAAATCAACACCAAACCTAGGGTTTGAAAGGGGGCTCGAAAATTTCTTCAAAATTTGGTTGGAGCTTTGATTTGTTCTTCAAGGAACAATTCAACACACTCAAGGTGAGCAAATTCATTGCATATTTGTTGAAGAATTGAAATTATTGGTGTTAGTTGCTATGGAAGGAATTTAAATTTGGTAAAGTACATTCTTGATATTGTGGATATTGTTGATTGATTGTTGGGTATATTGTTGAGGTTTGAATATTTTGAGTATCAAGTTTGGGGGAGTGCAAGAATCATTTAATTTTGAGAATTGAATTGAAGTGAAGTTGGTGTTTGAAAGGTGTTCGATAAAATGCCTCCAAGAAGAAAACAATTTAAGGGTGCATCATCATCATCATCTATGAACTACGATGCAAGCCGGTTTTGGGATGAGAAGGCGGAGGAGCAATATGGCAAAATTTTGAATAAAAGCATTGTCAAAGAAAGGGGATTTGATATGAGTTTTCCTCGATCCGAAATTGGGATAATGTTTACAGCTCGACATTGGGAAGAATTTGGCAGGCAGCCACAAGATGCTGTCATTTCATTGGTGAGAAAGTTCTATGCTAACCTCAAGGTTAGGTATGATCAGTTGACGGTTTTTGTGCGAGGAAAATCGGTAGCCTTTGATGCACATACGATTAACACGTTATATGGTATCCCTGCAATCATGCACGACGAATATGAAGAATACATGAACGAGCATCTTAATAATAGTATTCTTCAAACAATTTGTATACAGGGAGCTGAGTGGAGAATGAGGGACGATGTGCACGTCACCCTAGCGAAGTCTGATCTGAAGACTGTTGCGAAACATTGGTATTCATTCATTTCTGCTAGGATCAAGCCTACCGAACACACCACTACCGTCATCAAGGAGAGGGCTATCCTCACTTTTTGCATTATGACAGGGAAGACAATTGATTTAGGTCAATTGCTTCAGAATTCGATACTTGACTATGCAAGAGGTAACTCTCCGAGTGGACTTCTCCACCCCTCTCTCATCACTGTATTATGCCAACAAGCGGGAGTTACTTGGGCAACGAATGAAGAATTGTTGAAGCCAAAGAATGAAATTTTGGTGATTCAACCATATGGGGCAGTCAGAGGTGACCAAGCTGCAGCACGTAGAGCTGAAAGGGATTTTAATAGGAGAGCTGCAGAGAGACGTGCCCAAGCTCAAGCTCAAGAACCACAGCCGCAGCAAAGGCATAGGAGAGATAAGTTGACCCAGTTGGAAGAAGATATGCGAGTTCAACGCCAAGAGATGGATGCGTTTCGGTTTAGGACCGATACATTCATGGGGTATATGATGGATTTCACATCGGTTTTGGCTCAGCAATTTCCATATGCTTTCACTTCTGGCCATCCATTTCCACCTCCTCCACAGTGGCCACCGATTTACCACCCGCCGGAGTTCCAACCACCCCAAGATGATGATGATGATGGCGATGACCACTGACGGTCGTTGCCCAGTGTATGTGTATTCTCCTAATTATCATGCTTATTTACATCGAGGACGATGCACATTTTTAAGTTTGGGGGAGATTTGGTTTATTTTATTTTTGTGTTTTATTTTATTTTATTTGATGTGTTTATTTTATTTTGTGTGTTTATTTATTTAGGTTATTTTGTGTTTTTTTAGTCATGAAATTTTTTTTTTATGAATTGGCCAATGATGAAAATATTTTGAAAAGAAAGGTCATGCATTACATTCATGTTAATCGATCAATTTGAAAAAAATTTAGAGAATAATCATGAGATTTGGCAAGTTTGAGACTTATAATTTCTATAAAACTTTGTGATTTTCATTTGACATTGAAAAAAAAAAATTTTGCAAACACATAAATGATTGAGGCAATCTTTGATTTTATTTGGGCTATTTATATTGTTCATAAACCTTCATTTGAAGCCCTCTTGAGCCTATATGAGAAAAGAATTTTGTTCTTGAAATTTATTGAAAGCTAATGCACTTTTCTTTTGAATATATATGTATTTGGTTGATGCATTGAGACACTATTTTCACGATGATTAGATTCTACTCTGTGTTGGTGAATTGAGATTTTGTCTAGAACTATCCAAACATCATTCGAGGCGAAATACGGACAACTTATGATTTAGGTGATTTTTGGATCGATTGAGCCTTTCAAGCTACCAAATAAAATTAATTTATCATTTGTCACCTCTTTGAACTTATATGAATTCGAATGGCACACGTTAGTATGTGTAAAAGACCCCCATTCGATTGTTCTTTCAATTATCCCACATTTACTACCCCGTTGAATATCTTAAAAGTTAAATTCCTACCTTCTCAAGGGAGTAAGAATTTAAAGGAAAAGAAATGCACATTCTCCTACAAAAGAAAAGAAAAAAAAATGAATGATACTACATTGATGAAGTTGGAGAAAAATGGGAGAAAAAGAGATGAAAAGAAATGTAAAAAATTGGAGATCTAAGAAAAAGTGGAGTTTGCAAAAGAAATAAAATTCAAGTTACTCCCTTATTTGAACTCCTAATCTTTATTTGTAGCCATGAACCGAGGCCTAACATTACAACCATTTAAAAATTCCTATTAACCTAGTCATAGTTGTCCAATATACTAGTGGATAGTGATTGGGAGGATCTAGCTTATGGACAATCGATAAAAACTTTCATTGAGTAAGAATCTTAATCAATTTTACACACACCTCATTGCATCAAATATTTATTGGGTATCCCTTTCTCGAATGAATATTGCTTTGAACCCAATTTTTACCGAAAAAGACCTTGATATGTGTGTTTGTAAAAATTTGAAATCAATTGAGAATGATTTGATACATGGTTGAAGAGATTAGAAGTTAAGAGAATTAACCGATCACATGATTTTATCCGGATGAACAAGTGGTTGGATTGATTTGAATTGTGAATGCATGAAGGGTTTTAAATTTATCTCGAGGCTAAGTTCTTTAAAATATTTCATGACTTGTTTGGTTGTTTGTGTTGTTTTGTTTTGCTCGGGACTAGCAAAATCTTAAGTTTGGGGGAGTTTGATAAGTGCAATTTATTGTACTTTTATTATTTGTTTTTAACTTGGAATTTTGTGATTCTTGAGCAGGTTTTATTTGATTTGTTGTTGTTTTTGTTATTGTAGTTTGGAAGCTTAGAAATGAGAATTTGGAGTAGTATAGTGATGAATTAGAAGGTGCAAAGGAAAAAGCTTGTCGAAGCACGACCGCACCCGCGGTCTCCTCAACACCGCCCTCGCGGTCTTCCCCGAAACACAACCGCACTCGCGGTCCCTCCTAGCACCGCACCCGCGGTCTCACACGTTTGAAGATGGATTTTTCTGCCGAAGCAGCACCGCACCCGCGGTCCTGATTACATCGCACTCGCGGTCCATGCAAAACAAAGTCCGAAAAATCTGTAACTTTGTGGACTTTGAATAAAAGTAGAGGAAAATGGTGTGCTGCGTGGGGAAGCTTGTCTAGACTATAAAATGCTTCTATTATTCACCATCTAGGTCATTGAGGAGCCAAGGGAAGGATTGGAGGCTACAAAGAAAGATTGAAGATCAAGTTTATCAAGTTCTTGAGAATTCTCTTGCACACTTTTGGAAAGGAATTTCATTGCACTCCAAGCTCTTGTTTTAAGTTCTTCTTTCTTTATTTTCATTTTTATTTGATATGTCTTGTTTAAGATTTGTGTGTTGTTTTATTTTTATTATGAACTAATTCTTATTTCTAGAGGAATGATGGAACAAAACTAGACATCATGTGTTGGGATTTATGATTTATGCTATATAAATTTCCTTATTGTTCATTTGTATTTTTCCAATATTAATGCTTTCATTTTATTGGCCATACCTTGAATGATTCTTATGTTTATAATTTATCACTTGGAAAAGAGAAATTATAAACAAGAAAGGGAAAAATACATCGATAGTATTTATATAGTTCGGGAGGACATATAGTGCTATTGAAGTCATTAAAAGAATTTAGTACTTTTTGTGTTATTTAATTATAGATTATTGATGGGGACGTGACAATCTTTTGTTAGATAATTAGTATCTACTTAGCACTCGGGAGAGGGAGTAGATAAGTTAGAATTCTTGGTTAATGTGTAATAAGGACATTTATAATATAGCTACACAAGATAACACATGGTGGATAGTTGCGTGAAATCGGACCTCTAGATCTTTTATTCCATAGTTATTTGTTATAAAAAGTTTGGTGTTGTACTATAATTTAATTTAGTTTCAAATCTAGTTATTGGTATAAACTAATCTGTCAAGTGATTATTCTAAATAAAGTCGAGACTATTTCAATTACAAGCATTAATATAAATTTAGAAATACATTCCTCGTGGGATCGACACTTGTACTCGAAAATACATTTTATTACAAACTTGACGTTGTGCACTTGCAAGCAATTAAGAAAATACGCAACACTCATTCCTTTCATATGGTCTTTCTCAGTAATGTTAATCTGAATTCGGGAGACATCAGGAGGTGTTGATGACGTGTAGGCATCGTCTTAAACCACATTCACGTTATGAATACCCTGAGGCGGCGCTTTTAGCAACACATGCCAATTTGACTCATCGTCGTCCCTAGAATAGAATAATTGCTTTGCTTGTGATGCCAAAATGAAAGGATCACTTTCAAAAGTTTTTAGTCCTTGGTGTATGTTGACATGTATAAAGCCATCTTCAATTTTGGTACAAGTTTCATGATTGGCCCAATCACACCTAAAAATAGGAACTTTAAAAGGATAGTAGTCTAGCAAAACAATATCTCGTATAACTCTATAGTATGATAGTCTTCCTACTGTATTTGAATAATCATTAGCATTAGATTGACAAATAGTATCGGCTTCAACTGAAACACTACTCTCTTGTGTCAACCTTCTAACATCAATTGTATGGAACTGAAGTCCATTTATAATATAACCGGTATAACTTGTAACATGCTTTCTAGGACCATGAGCTAGCCATTGAATTCGGCCTGAAGAATTATCAAGAACATGTTTTGATAACCGTTCAGCAAATGTTTCCATATGTTGCTTTTGTAACAATGTCCATTACTTAACAAACGATAATCTTTTTTTAAGCTCCTCAATGTGCATCCTATTTAAATTCATTGAAGGGAGATGTTAGAATAAAAGAGGTATGTGATAGATCAAGGATAATGTAATCTGAAATCAACTATAACTCTAAGTATGGTTCGACTTCTGCAGTATTGAACAACACATATCGATGTGCGGCTTGCAACACGTGGTCTTCTAAAATCTTTTCTTTCCCTTTAGAAATTGAGCGACCTTCGACTAATCCATTTTCCAAATCATCATTCCGGTTAAAACAAACAACAATAATAGAAGCCTTTTTTTATGAAAGCAATGCAAAATATCATTCGTTCTTCTACGAGGTAACACTCAGCTTTGCAACCTTTTGGTCTTGCTCGGTTCTTCACAAACCCTTTCAGTGTTTTAATAAATCTAAAACACAAAGCAAAATTCACATGAAAGAAGTGTTGATAGGAAAATTTATACCGTTATATAGATAAATTTTGTCAAAAATATAAATCAATATTTATTACCTTTCAAATGGATACGTCCAGCAGAATTGGACTGGCCCACACAAGCGAGCCTCTCTTGCTAAATGAATTGTCAAATGAACCGAGATGGTAAAGAAAGCAGGTGGAAAATATCTTTCTAACATGCATAGAATTTCAGCAATATTCTCCTCGAGTTGTTCTAAACGGTTCCTATCTAGCTCTCTTTGACATAATTCTTTGTAAAATGCACCCAACAGATATATTACAATACGCGGACCTTTCGGTAGAAGATTTCTCAATGCTACTGATAACAATTGTTGCATTAGAACATGACAGTCATGAAATTTCAGCCCAATAAGCTTATGCTCTTCCAAAGAAACATAGTTGTCAATATTTGAGCTATAGCCATGGGGTAAATTTATTTTCTTCAACCTAGAGCAAAATACATCCATTTCGTTTTTAGACAATGTGTAAGGTGCAGCAGGCAAGTGATATTTATTCTCCCTTTTCTTGAGGATGAAATTCTTCTATAATTTTTAAATGCATTAAATGATTGCGAGCATTCACACCATCTCTGGATTTTTTCTTCTGGTTCAACAGTGTTCCTATGATATTCTCGCAGACATTCTTTTCAACATGCATCACATCTAAGTTATGACGTAATAAGAGCCCGTAAAAGTAACCATCAACATGTTTCATAGTGTTAGTTCGGAATATTTCTAACAATTTAAGATAAAAAATAAAAAACTTATATAAAAAATAATTAATAGAGTGCAAATAACTTACAATCCAATATGGAAAATCGATAAATATCGACTTTTTCCTGCTTCTTCCTTTTTTTTCCTTGAAGTATTGATAGTGTCACTCTTTTTCTTTTTACCCTTGTCATTTTTAATATCTTTCATTGCCTTGAGAATTTCTAACCCATTCAAAGGTCTCGCTTTTGTTCCCCTCCCTTTTTTCTCGTCAAACCAATTTTTTTTTTCTCACGAAATTGATGATTAGTGGAAAGAAATCTCCTGTGGCCCAAGTTTGCAAACTTTCTAATATACTTAAGCCACATCGAACATATGTCTTCACCACATTTTGGGCAACCGAGTTTCCTTTTTGTGGCACATCCAGCTAAGTTTCCAAAAGCTGGAAAATCATTGATTGTCCACATCAAAAAAACCTTCAGATTGAACATTGACTTGCTAAATGCATCATATGCCTCCACACATGTGTCCTTCAACTCTTTCAAAACCTCCACAAGGGGTTCCAAGTATACATCTATATCATTTCCCGTTTGTTTCAGACCTGGAATCAGTAATGTCAGCATGAGATTTTCCTTTGTCATGCACATCAATGGAGGAAGGTTATAACTGAATAAAATAACTGGCCAACAACTATATCTGGAACTAAGATCACCAAAAGGGTTGAATCCATTTGTTGCAAGACCAAGACGGAGATTTCTAGGATCTGATGCAAAATTTGGCCACTTATGATTTATTGTATCCGAAGCTACTGAATCAACTGGATGACACATCATATGATCTTGACTTTTGTGGTTGTAGTGCCAAATCATCTCTTCAGCCTTTTCTTTTGATTTTAACATCCTTTTCAATCTTGGTATCACAGGAAAATACCGTAGCACCTTTTCAGAAACTCTTTTTACGAACTTTTGTGGTGACTTTGTCTACCTTCCATCTTGAGGAACCACACTTTGGACACGAGTCAAGATCTTTAAGATTCTTTCTAAAAAACAACAATCGTTTGGGCAAGCATGAATCTTCTCATATCCTAATTCAAATGGTTTCAAAAATTTTCTCATCAAGTAAAAAGTTTCTGGAAGTTTATTTTTTCTGGAAGCATGTCAACTAAGATCTTCAAGAGCTCATTGAAAATATTGTCAGTGTGACCATTAGTAGACTTATAATTATATAACATGACGACTGCTGATAACTTTGTATAAGCTGTACAACCATGGAAGAGAGTAGTTTCTGCATCTTCTAATAAATTAGCAAACTCATAATTTTTTGCTTCAGACATATTGTGTCCAACCTCGTCTTCAGGTACAAAGACATCCTTATATAAGTGATATGCCTCTCTACTTTCATCCTCTTAATGAATTCTTGAACTACATTAAACTTGAGATTCTAAGTTATAACTTTCACCACGGAAGACCCAAATAGTGTAAGAAGGATCAAATCCCTTAATGATTAAGTGGTCGTACACTTGGTCAAATTTCATATACTTCTTATTTTTACAACGCTGGCAAGGACATAAGATAACTTCACGTGTTTTGGCATAGTTCCTAGCTTGTGTAATAAATTTGTGTACCCTTTTTTCATACTCGGGTACAAGGCTTGAAGGCAGATGAATCCATTCCTTATCCATTTTGTAAATCACCCAAACCCTAAGATAAAAACATATGACTTCACCATTCATTACATAGTTTTACTATCAGAAGAAAAATTAATGAAATGTATAAAATATTATTGTTGCTATTATCAGCATATATAATACACTGCAAAAATTTTATGTTTAATACAAATAAGATTTTATATTGGTTCAATATATATAAAAAATAAGTTCAATACACAACATTTATCAAATATTCTTGCCACAAAGATATTGCAATCTTATATTGCAAACAATGGTAATCGCATTTACTTAATGATCTAATAGAACTACCAAAAGGTACATGAAAGATTTCAGAATTGATATTCACTAGGGAAAAGAAATTTAGGCCTTGAGGAGCTTTCTCAATGACATAATGCAATTAAGGTTGATACTCAATGACATAATGGAGTTTTGTTAGAGTAGATGCCCTGCAAGCCAACGGTTGGCTAGGGAATTTATTCACTCAAGTGTAATAAACAATCTTTATTTTAATATAATTTATTTTTTAATGGTTTCGTTATACTTTATCTGTATACCCATGCAAGCAGCATAGATAAAGTCCTTGATTATGCTTTAATACAAATGAATCGTAATTCGATGTTGAAACTCATTTGTAAACACTGCATATTCTATATTTGTTCCTAGTCGATTCAGCCGCCTAAAACATGGATAAAGGCCGCTTGAGCTCGAGACTAGCATTTGTGATGTTGTGTACTGCGTTTCTTGGTAAGGGCATAGAGATGTCCAAACATACAGATGGGTAGTCATATGATGATTATACCGAACAACCCTCCCTCGGACTTTCCAAGTGGTTATCATTCATCGAGAGGATAAGTCCGTGGTTATGATTGTACACCATTAGTCCTTACGACCCGGGACAACACTGAGGCTCTATATGCTAGGGCTGTGCTTTGACTCGTTTACCGGCTCCAGGAGAGTCATCAGGTGGCGAGGTTGGGTGCAGTTGCGACACATATAGGAGCCAGTGCATTGTAGTCGGGGATTCACCGCTCACCTACGGGTGTGGATATCCTGTGTGATATGATGAAATAATAGTGCATGGAATCTCTGGCCAGAGTATGAGATGTACGTTAGAGAAAGAGTTCTCAAATAGTACACGCGATGCCACTATTATAGTTATCACATAGTTATCGAATTAATATGCAACCCTCGATGAACCAATGGTTGCAGATTCGATCGGGATATATGAGATGAAGGGATCGTACTGTACGTTAATCATAATCGACTGGTTCTTGCAGGCACTATCAGTGATACCTAGGGGATCATGGGGCGATGCTACTAGACGCTCTTACCATGATCCGATGGGTGCAATCAGAAATGAGTTCTGACATTCTTGATCAAGGTGTTGATAGAAAGAATGGGGCTAACTAGGGTAAGCCCGAATAAAGGATTCTGTCCTGAATCACAAAGAGTTGTGAACCCACAGCTAGCTGTATCCCTGAACCATTGAGGGTCACACAAGCACTGGATTGTTTGTTCCCGTAGAGAGAATAAATTCAAGGAGTTGAATTTATATTATGATATAGTAAATTCAAAGAGTTGAAATTATGATAATTAAATTTTGAGAAAAGTAAATTCAAGGAGTTTAATTTATGAGATAGTAAATTCAAGAAGTTGAATTTATGAAATCATCGAGAGAATAAATTCAAGGAGTTGAATTTATAAAATTTGAGAATTTAATTTATTAAACTCAAATGTTGGGTTTATTAAATATTAAATTTTGGATGTGAGAAATTCAAGGAGTTGAATTTATAATTTAAATATTAAATTCAAATATTGAATTTATAATGGATATATGCATCGAGATTTGGTCTAATATATGCATGCAATTAGAATCCATAGTTAACTTAATAATATAATTAAGTTAAAGGATGGATTAGAAAAATATAATAATGATTTTTAATTATTATAATGCATGAAATTTCGGTGGAGAAAATCGAGATTGTCAAATGTTGGTATGCAATTTTAGAATCTTTAATGAACTTAATTAATTAGATTAATTAAGGAAATGAAAGATTAGAAATAATAATAAGAATTTTGATTCTTATATATATATATAATATTGCATCCGAAAGTTTTGGAAAATAAAAAGAATATGTCTTTAGAATCTTTAATTAACTTAATTAATCAGATTAATTAAGTAAATTAAGGATTATAAATAAAGATAATGTTTTTGATTCTTATTTGATAAGGGAGCACCCGAGAGTTTTGAAAAAGGAAAAAGAGGTACTGCTCTTCAATTTTCAATTCCTTGGGCAAGAAGATTTTCGGCTCTCCCAATTCCAAAAAGTCTGCTCTCGAAATCCTTTCTTATGCAAAGAAAATTCGGCGTGTGCTAATTAATCGCGATGAGCCGATTTCTTCTTCGTGTTCTATCTCTACGCAAAAACATCTTATAATTTTCTAGTGCAAATTATAAGAGGAACAAGTATTCCAGTCGTGGACCGGATTAGGAGATTGAAGAAAGTTCGTAGGGATTCATCAAGAGCTATCTCCGCTAATTCCGGAATAGTTGGAGTCGTGTGAATCGTTCACCAAAGGTATAATTTTCTAAACATCCTATGCATGTTCAATTTATCTAAAATCATACGAACGCCCAAAAGCAAATCATATTTTGATTGTCAAAATAAAATAAAAATTTTAAATTTCCGCTGCGTTTGGGCGTGTAGAAAACTCAGATCCAACAGTGGTATCAGAGCCAGGTTCTCTAAATCGTATGATTTTAAATCATATTGAATAATTTATTTCTAACCACACAAGAAAATTTTTCAGAAAATTGATGCACCATAAAAATTGTTTTTTCCATAAATTAAAAAATATATATATATTTTCGGTTCTGCCCGGAATTGTTCCGGGCAGACCGTACGCGCAGCACACGCACAGAAGCTGCGCGGAGCGTCCGCGCAACGTGCGTGCGGCGCGCGCGCAGGAGCTGCGCGGAACGTCCGCGCAGCGTGCGTGCGGCGCGCGCAGGAGCTGCGCGGAACGTCCGCGCAGCGGGCGCGCCACGTGCGCGCGGCCTACGCGCGCACAGCGTCCCTACGACTGCCCGAAACGTTCGGGCAGTGCGAGGGCAGCACGGGCTGGTGCCCGGGAGTGTCTCGGGAACCGTTCTGGATAATAGGCTTGAATTGTTTGGGCCTAGGGTTCGATTTTCTGATTTTTCAAATTTTTGGACAAAATTGATATTTTTGAAAATTGGTTCAATTTTTATTTTGGAAAATTGATTTTTAGAAAATTAATAATTTTCTTGTGAAATAAATAATTAGAATATGATTTTAATTATTTATGGTAAAAATGAGTTTTTACAAGAAATCAATTATTATTGATTTAATTGGAAATTAAATAAAGGAGTTTATTTAATTTATTAAATTTTTTAATAATTGTGGTGGTTAGTGATATAATTATTAGATATATGATTTATCAATTAATTAAATTGTTTAATTAAATTGATGTTAATATTTGATATTAAATGCATGAAGGATGATCGAGAGCCTTGACCAATGTGTTAGGTGTATGTTAGGATATTTTACTGTTTTATTCGGTTTTTTATTAATATTTGATATTATTAAAGTGGACCTGGTTTATGGCTCGTTCCCACCTCATGAGATGTATCCCTTATGTGCCATGGCTATTTAAATGTAATTATTAGAAATAGTGGGAGATCAAGACTGGAAGATGGTGGGCCCGATGATCAAGATGAAGACATGTAAAATATTGGAAGCTCTTGTAATTGTTGCATTTGCATCCCTGCATTCACCTAGGTTTTGGACCTGGATCCATGTCTGGCTCACATGGATCTAATAGTGTTGGCGATCGATCATCCTTATTTATTGTTGAATGTCATATTATGATATATATGCGATATATAGTAGTATGCATGTATGTATATTATTATATAATATAGTTGCATGAATCCGGCAAACATACAAACTCGTGGCACGCGATTTTTAAATTAAAATGATGAGACAATTTTAAAATTAAAATCCCTCATTTTGAATAAGATTCAAAATTTATATCAAACCGGAAAAGTAAAAATTAAAGGAGTTTAATTTTTCCTTGCCTTCTATCAACCGTGGTTGCATGTTGATCGCTACCCGCGGACAGTGTCTGGCTCATATTATTGGGGAGGCCTGTATGCCGGAAAGCTGTGACTTCCACCGGACATATGATGTGAATTGAGTGGAACTCCCATGACTTCGGCTCATATTATTGGGGGAACTCATGGCGACCGTCTACTACAATTCAATATTGATGGGTTGGTTTGACACGCGAAAATAAACGGCGTCATATTATTGGGTCCTTATTAAACGTGAGGCAAAACACGCGGAGGTTGCATAGGGATGCAATTGGACTCTAACTTTTAGAAATTATAATTGGCTGATATTATTCGAGATTATAATTGGTTAATTGGACTCTACGTGCCTACTAAGGAAATACGATTTCCCTTTTTCATCAGAGGGTGGTGAAAATGTCAAAATAGTAGGAGGGTAATTTATAAAATGAAATCCATATTTTATATCTTAAAATTATCTTAAAATAATCAGCAACAATTATTCTGTTTCCGTATCAGTATATTTTCGATTTCGTCACGTTATAAATTTTTATTATTAACCAGCTAATCGAATCTAATTTTCAAGACTGGTTGGAAAAATTGTTCTGAATTCAGAGAAAATGGCATACACACTAATGTCAGTCCTGTTGAACTGACAAAGCATGCAAGATGGTAGGACCATAGTATGCAAGCTAAAGTGTAACATGCTCGCTTTTATGTCAAATGAACTGTAGGGACAGTTTGAGGAAATGTTGAATGCTGCTGACATTCGAATGCACGTGCAAGAGTTGCATGGTGCATGAAACTCATACGATGATGCACACTACTTTCAAAGAGCTCATGACTATACACATGCAAGATGGGGCTCTAGCCCATGAGCATTGTGTATATATGACTGTGCTTATTGAAAATGTGGTGGGCCTGGAATATGTGATTCCTAACGAGTTACTAGATAACATCAATTTGTTGTCTTTCTCTTCCTCATTTGACGGGGTTATGGTGAATTGAATAAAATAGATGATAGCCTTGAAGAGCTAATCAATACGCTTATAATTTATGAGATCACCATAAAACATGGAATTTTTGTTTTTCTTATGGCCCTCTCGTCAGACGAAAATGGCCCACAAGGTAAGGGAAAGAAATGTTCTGCCCCTCACAAGAAAACCAATCCCAATAAGAAGCAAACTCTGAAAGACACTTAAAAGGCCTACAAAGCTCGATAAGTCATAACATATTTATTTCACTGCAAGAAGTCCGGACATAAGAAATTATATGCGCGAGAATTGTTCTGGAAATGATAAGTGAATGTCCGAGTAAACATGATTTCAACAACAAACAAAAGAAAGTTAGATGATCCAAATCCCACACAAATATGGCACGTTAGACTAGGTCATATTTCCCAAAGAATGATGCCCAAGCTAGTGGGAGAAAGCATGTTTGACTTATCAGACATAAATTCTCTACCTACTTATAAGTCCTGTCTAAAAGGAAAATTGACCAAGACTCCATTCGATGGAAACGTGGAACGTGCGCATGGTCTACTGGATTTGATCCACACAGACATTTGTGGCCCGCTAAGTGTTAGCACAAAATATATGCAATCCTACTTCATTACCTTTACTGATGATCATTCGAGGTATTGGTATGTTTATACGATGAAACACAAATCTGAAGCATTTGAAAGGTTCAAAGAATTCAGATCTGAAGTAGAAACCAGCTAGAAAGAAGTATTAAGGCATTTCGATCTGATCGAAGTGAAGAATACTTCAGTGCTGAATTTTTGGGTTATCTAAAAGAGAATGAGATTCTCTCACAGTGGACTCCACTAGCAACACCACAATTGAATGGTGTTTCTGAACATTGTAAGCGAACCTTGTTGGACATGGTTCGATCAATGATGAGATTCACTGAATTGCCTACATTGTTTTGGGGTTTTGCGCTTGAAACTGCGGCAATGTTGTTGAATAATGTTTATACTAAGGCAGTGGATAAAACACCATATGAGATATGGATGGGGAAACCTCCCAAGTATTCTTACTTGAGAATATGGAGATGTCTTGCTTACGTGAAGCAGACAGTGGGAGACAAATTGGATAGTAGATCCACTTTGTGTTATTTTGTAGGATATCCAAAGAATTCTGTTGGGTATTATTTCTATCGTCTCAATGAAGCAAAAGTGTTTGTTTCAAGAAATGCCACCTTTTTGGAAAAGGAATTTCTATTAGATAGAAAAAAGGAAGATGATAGAACTTGAAGAAATTCAAGATACTCCCTCAATATAGAAGTTGAACCCAATTCCCAAGAATCAGTAGTTGAAGTACAAGTTCCTAGAAGGTCTGATAGGGTTATTAGACCACCTGCAAGATATACGCTTCTTCATGAACAAGGCCTTGATGAGTCTTGTGTTGGATATGATCCAATGAACTTTGAGGAAGCAATATCTAATACTGATTCAACCAAATGGCTTGAAGCCATGCAGTCAAAATGGACTCTATGTATTCAAACCAAGTCTGGACATTGGTGGATCAACCTGAGGGAATCGTTCCCATAGGGTACAAATGGATCTACAAAAGAAAGCTTGGAGCGAATGGGAAGGTAGTGACCTTCAAAGCAAGGCTGGTTGCAAAAGATTATACTCAAAGACAAGGAGTTGACTATGAGAAAACTTTTTCACCAGTTGCTATGATTAAGTCCATTTGAATACTACTAGCCATAACAGCATGGTATGACTATGAGATATGGCAAATTGATGTAAAGACTGCATTCCTCAATGGAGACATCAAAGAGGAAATTGATATGTCTCAACCTGAGGGATACACATCAGTAGGAAGTGAGTATAAGGTATGCAAACTTCAGAGATCAATATATTGTCTCAAGCAGGAGTCAAGGAGTTGGAACCTCAGATTTGATAGCACTATCAAAGTGTTTGGTTTTGCTAAGAATCCTGAGGAACCATGCGTGTACAAGAAAGTTAGTGGGAGTGCAGTGACATTCCTATTACTTTATGTTGATGATATCCTGCTAATTGGGAATGATGTAGGATTATTGCAATCAACTAAAGTATGGTTGGCCTGTAAATTCTCCATGAAAGACATGGGTGAAGCATCCTACGTATTGAGAATACAAATCTATAGAGATAGATCAAAGAGGATGCTAGGACTCACCCAAGTCACTTATATCGATACCATATTGAAGCGATTCTCTATGGAAGAGTCCAAGAGAGGATACTTACCAATGTGTCATGGTATTACTCTATCTAATGCAATGTGGCCCAAGTCTGATGGAAAGATAGAGATGATGACACGTATTCCATATGCGTCAGCTATTGGTAGTATCATGTATGGTATAATATCGAACCCTGGTCCAATGCGTTGGAAAGCCATGAAAGATATTCTTAAGTGCTTGAGAAGCACTAAGAACTTGTTCATGGTTTATGGGGATGGAGAATTGAAATTGGAAAGCTACACGAATTTTAGCTTCCAATGTGACGTAGATGATTCGAAATCGACCTCTGGTTTTGTATTCATGCTTAATGGTGCGGCTGTCTCTTGGAAAAGTTTCAAACAAGACACCGTTGCGGATTCCACCACTGAAGCTGAATACATTGTTGCATCTGATGCATCCAAAGAGGCAGTTTGGATGAGAAATTTTGTCCAAGTGTTGGGCGTTATTCCTAATAGAGTTGATCCAGTCCCGTTGTACTGGGACAACACTGGTGCCATTGCGCAAGCAAAGGAACCAAGGTCTTATCAGCGATCCAAACATGTACTGAGGAAGTTCCACATCGTACGGGAGATAGTGAGAAGAGGAGACATATCAGTTGAAACGGTCCCCTCTGCAGATAATGTTGCTGATCCACTTACAAAGCCCTTGCCAGGACCATTGTTTGAAAAGCATCGCGAAGCAATGGAATTAAGGGTAGTTGGCTCTAGGGCAAGTGGAGATTGTTAGAGTAGATGCCCTGCAAGCCAACGGTTGGCTAGGGAATTTATTCACTCAAGTGTAATAAACAATCTTTATTTTAATATAATTTATTTTTTAATGGTTTCGTTATACTTTATCTGTATACCCATGCAAGCAGCATAGATAAAGTCCTTGATTATGCTTTAATACAAATGAATCGTAATTCGATGTTGAAACTCATTTGTAAACACTGCATATTCTATATTTGTTCCTAGTCGATTCAGCCGCCTAAAACATGGATAAAGGCCGCTTGAGCTCGAGACTAGCATCTGTGATGTTGTGTACTGCGTTTCTTGGTAAGGGCATAGAGATGTCCAAACATACAGATGGGTAGTCATATGATGATTATACCGAACAACCCTCCCTCGGACTTTCCAAGTGGTTATCATTCATCGAGAGGATAAGTCCGTGGTTATGATTGTACACCAGTAGTCCTTACGACCCGGGACAACACTGAGGCTCTATATGCTAGGGCTGTGCTTTGACTCGTTTACCGGCTCCAGGAGAGTCATCAGGTGGCGAGGTTGGGTACAGTTGCGACACATATAGGAGCCAGTGCATTGTAGTCGGGGATTCACCGCTCACCTACGGGTGTGGATATCCTGTGTGATATGATGAAATAATAGTGCATGGAATCTCTGGCCAGAGTATGAGATGTACGTTAGAGAAAGAGTTCTCAAATAGTACACGCGATGCCACTATTATAGTTATCACATAGTTATCGAATTAATATGCAACCCTCGATGAACCAATGGTTGCAGATTCGATCGGGATATATGAGATGAAGGGATCGTACTGTACGTTAATCATAATCGACTGGTTCTTGCAGGCACTATCAGTGATACCTAGGGGATCATGGGGCGATGCTACTAGACGCTCTTACCATGATCCGATGGGTGCAATCAGAAATGAGTTCTGACATTCTTGATCAAGGTGTTGATAGAAAGAATGGGGCTAACTAGGGTAAGCCCGAATAAAGGATTCTGTCCTGAATCACAAAGAGTTGTGAACCCACAGCTAGCTGTATCCCTGAACCATTGAGGGTCACACAAGCACTGGATTGTTTGTTCCCGTAGAGAGAATAAATTCAAGGAGTTGAATTTATATTATGATATAGTAAATTCAAAGAGTTGAAATTATGATAATTAAATTTTGAGAAAAGTAAATTCAAGGAGTTGAATTTATGAGATAGTAAATTCAAGAAGTTGAATTTATGAAATCATCGAGAGAATAAATTCAAGGAGTTGAATTTATAAAATTTGAGAATTTAATTTATTAAACTCAAATGTTGGGTTTATTAAATATTAAATTTTGGATGTGAGAAATTCAAGGAGTTGAATTTATAATTTAAATATTAAATTCAAATGTTGAATTTATAATGGATATATGCATCGAGATTTGGTCTAATATATGCATGTAATTAGAATCCATAGTTAACTTAATAATATAATTAAGTTAAAGGATGGATTAGAAAAATATAATAATGATTTTTAATTATTATAATGCATGAAATTTCGGTGGAGAAAATCGAGATTGTCAAATGTTGGCATGCAATTTTAGAATCTTTAATGAACTTAATTAATTAGATTAATTAAGGAAATGAAAGATTAGAAATAATAATAAGAATTTTGATTCTTATATATATATAACATTGCATCCGAAAGTTTTGGAAAATAAAAAGAATATGTCTTTAGAATCTTTAATTAACTTAATTAATTAGATTAATTAAGTAAATTAAGGATTATAAATAAAGATAATGATTTTGATTCTTATTTGATAAGGGAGCACCCGAGAGTTTTGAAAAAGGAAAAAGAGGTACTGCTCTTCAATTTTCAATTCCTTGGGCAAGAAGATTTTCGGCTCTCCCAATTCCAAAAAGTCTGCTCTCGAAATCCTTTCTTATGCAAAGAAAATTCGGCGTGTGCTAATTAATCGCGATGAGCCGATTTCTTCTTCGTGTTCTATCTCTACGCAAAAACATCTTATAATTTTCTAGTGAAAATTATAAGAGGAACAAGTATTCCAGTCGTGGACCGGATTAGGAGATTGAAGAAAGTTCGTAGGGATTCATCAAGAGCTATCTCTGCTAATCCCGGAATAGTTGGAGTCGTGTGAATCGTTCACCAAAGGTATAATTTTCTAAACATCCTATGCATGTTCAATTTATCTAAAATCATACGAACGCCCAAAAGCAAATCATATTTTGATTGTCAAAATAAAATAAAAATTTGAAACTTCCGCTGCGTTTGGGCGTGTAGAAAACTCAAATCCAACAAGTTTAAGGATGGTCGGTCACACATGCGGTAAGAAACAATTCAAATTGAAGTTTTACCTCACAAATGAGAGTTAGGATAAGGTAGTTAATAGTGATAAAAAGAGTGTAAAATACTAGTCACCGAAGGGTTCCTACGAATAAAAACCACTCATAAAAATATCATCAATCCCTAGTAGAATAAATTATTAATGGAAAAGCCCTCAGAAAAGAAGTAATGAAAGTCCTTATTTATGACAAATGCTCTTGGAATACATAATAGCTTAGCTTGCTACTTCCAGATCTAGGCCTAATTAAGGATTTCCAATTTGCCATCAATGTGGATAGATTAAAGTGAGTCATATGTATCCTTTTTCATTTTTCTGTTATTGTTAGTACTTAGTAGTAATATTTCACAATACAAAGAATTTCTCAGATAGTATCATGAGCTTTTACCCTCTGTTTGTGGAACATCATAAATAATCAATGCATTTAAATTTCTCATCAACAAGATTAGAAACTCTGTCTCCATTTGCTACAAGCTTAATACAAAATAGTGAACCAAAAGACTTTACTTTGAACATGAAGGATGGGATTTCAACTGTAAAATTTCTCCATGTGTACTCAAGGATAAATTTTTTTTCTTGTGCATCATCGAAAAACACCAATGGCTCATGAAATTTTGTTGTCCAACCTCGGGTTTTATATTATCAGCTGTCATGTAAGTGGTAAATCAAACAAAAATATAAACCCCTTCAAGATTAAGATCAATTAGAAGATAAAACCACAATTCCATTTTTCAAAATTTCGTAATAATAAATAGCACAAAAATGCAACAAAAGGTTAAAAAATTGAGTGAGTTTTCCAGGGAAAGCTAACTAAGGCAGATGTGATGGAAGAATGGAGAAGCGAGACGCAAGTGTTCACGAAGACGAGATCGCGCGACAGTAAATTCCGGAACGCATAATTGGTGGATTGGAAGAAGATGATTCCCACGAGGATCGGAAAGAGTTCATAGCCACTGTTGAGGAGAATTTCGAAGAAGATCGATTGAGTGATTCAGAGATACTGAGCGATTTTTTTCAAGCGATCGAGAAGATCGATTGATTGAAGGGGCCGGAGATGATCGATTGAGCGATTAAGAAATAAAGACAGTGTGAAAGAAATTTTGGAAATAGAGAAGAGCGTACAAAGAAAATAGAGAGGCGCGGAGATGTGAAAGAAAGTTTGTGAATTTGGGGCATATTATTTCACTTTTATTAATAGCGGTCAAAGAACGCTGTCAATAATAATTTCCAGAGCACACTTTTAGTTCTTTATTAAAAAAATTATTTAAAGCGTGCTTTTGCTGCACACTGTTGTTTGAGTGGGTTCTAATAATATAAACAGCGGACATGTAGTTCGCTGTTAAAGAAATTATTTACAGCGTGCTTTTGTGAACGCTATTGTTTGAGTGATCTTTAATACTATTAACAGCGTGCATGCACGAGCATGCCGTGAATAATAACATTAATAGTGTACTTTTAATGCGCGTTGTTAATGTTGGGCTGTAAATATTAATATTTCTTGTAGTGCTCTTTAATCAACTCTTCATACTCGACAAATTTTACAACGAGATCATAAAAATCCCTAAATTCTTTCCTTGAAACTTTTTCCTTAATTAAAATCTTATCCTTTCTAAGTCATTCTTATAAATTTCTTGGTAAATATATTTTGCATATATTTTTTATCCCATTAAACCACTCAATAAATTTATCAACACTTTCTCTCTATGCTTTTGAGTAACCCTAGACACTTCTGCATTAATACATATCTCTAGATAATTTCTAAAAAAATTTAACATGAAATTGCCTCCATCTTTTGCCATGTTAAGATGGAATTTCTTGGCATAGATGCATACCCAAATTTGAAAATTTATCAAGATTTGCTAACTCATCACATTAAATGGAAATTGTGCAATATGTTCAAATGTGGACTATTTGTACCCTCCTAAGAATAAAGTAAAATTAGGTACTCTATAAACTCGAGGATAACTATAATTGCAATCAAGAATTTCTTGATATGGATCATACAATTATGGCCATATTTTTCCATTTCACAAATGGATTCTCAAAAATAAAGGTTGTGCATTAGGATTGGAAAGTGCATATGCAATATATAGGTTGTTTTCTATTGCTGCAATTCTTATTTCAGCATTCTTCCTCTGTCCGATGTGAAGGAGTATACCTTTCATTTGTCGATAAATGTGTAAACTGTGGAATTTGTTAGAGTAGATGCCCTGCAAGCCAACGGTTGGCTAGGGAATTTATTGACTCAAGTGTAATAAACAGTCTTTATTTTAATATAATTTATCTTTTAATGGTTTCGTAATACTTTATCTGTATACCTATGCAAGCAGCATAGATAAAGTCCTTGATTATGCTTTAATACAAATGAATCGTAATTCGATGTTGAAACTCATTTGTAAACACAGCATATTCTAAATTCGTTCCTAGTCGATTCAGCCGCCTAAAACATGGATAAAGGTCGCTTGAGCTCGAGACTAGCATCTGTGATGTTGTGTACTGCGTTTCTTGGTAAGGGCATAGAGATGTCCAAACATACAGATGGGTAGTCATATGATGATTATACCGAACAACCCTCCCTCGGACTTTCCAAGTGGTTATCATTCATCGAGAGGATAAGTCCGTGGTTATGATTGTACACCATTAGTCCTTACGACCCGGGTCAACATTGAGGCTCTATATGCTAGGGCTGTGCTTTGACTCGTTTACCGGCTCCAAGAGAGTCATCAGGTGGCGAGGTTGGGTACAGTTGCGACACATATAGGAGCCAGTGCATTGTAGTCGGGGATTCACCGCTCACCTACGGGTGTGGATATCCTGTGTGATCTGATGAATTAATAGTGAATGGAATCTCTGGCCAGAGTATGAGATGTACGTTAGAGAAGGAGTTCTCAAATAGTACACGCGATGCCACTATTATAGTTATCACATAGTTATCGAATTAATATGCAACCCTCGATGAACCAATGGTTGCAGATTCGATCGGGATATATGAGATGAAGTGTAGTATCCCGATGCCTAATTTGAGTTAATTATTGGATTAATTATATTTCGGTGGGATCGGAAGGACCGAACAGAGTTCGGATCGTCCGAAGCGGGTTCGGATCGTCCGAAGAGGGTTCGAATCGTCCGAAGACAGGTGGCTGGACACGTGGAAGACATGCAGAGTTCGGATCGTCCGATCAGGGTTCGGATCGTCCGAAGACAGGTGTCTGGACACGTGGAAGACATGCAGGGTTCGGATCGTCCGATAAGGGTTCGGAAGGTCCGAAGTGTACAGTGGATCGGATCGTCCGAAGTGGATCGGATCGTCCGATCGTTGTCTATAAATAGAGGCGCGAGGCTTCATTTGTTACTCGCCAATTCCGAGTGTTCCAGAGCGTTTTAGTCGTTTCTGATGGGTTTCTAGTCTTTTCCCGAGGTTTAGGCACTAGCGGGGAGCTACTGGTTTTGTAGCGGAGCTGTGCTCTAGTTGGGAGCTAGCGGCATCAGTGGGCTGACTACGGACGCAGACTTGATTCTAGGACTGATTGCTAGGATCTAATGGTTTGAGGTACGAAAGTACTATCCGAGATAGCAGGATTGAGTATACTTTGCTATGTGTTGCATGTTTATATGTTGCATTATTATCTGTCATATGATGCATGGTTTATTATGCGGCATTTGCATAATCATGTTGAGCCTGACTATTTTTGAGATAGCCTGTTGAGAGGGTGCTCAGCCCTCGTTTGTTGTGGATGGTTGGACCCCGTTGGCCGACGGTGGTCAGGTCACCGGTATATCCACAGGTTTATTTTGGTATGGGAGCCACCTCCTGGTGCGACGGCGCAGAGTGCTACATACCTTGACGTCATTTACCTGAGCAGTATTTCGATATACCCAGATCCTGGTATCCAGTACATTTTGCATACATGCATGTCATAGTCTTGTATACTCATGCTTTCGGTGCTGAGCGTTTTATGCTCACGTCCTCGGTTTATCTCTGTTTTGGACACCCTATTCGATGGGGCAGGTCTCAGGTTGGACGGTCCAGGAGGGAGTGGACAGGGAGCTGGCAGAGGTTGACCTGTAGTTGTTGGTATTTGTTCTTGGTATTTAGTTCGATCTGGTTGTTTAAGTATTTTGTACTTACAGATTCGATTGGGTTGTATTACTGTTTTTCCGCTGTTTACCTGATTCAGTTTTAAATGTTAATTTTGCATGCTTAAGTTCTGATTAGTAGGTGATTCTGGAACGGGTCACTACATTTATGGTATCAGAGCATGCATTAAGATTTTGGGATTTAGAACTGTTCTTTTGGGTTTAATCTCTGGTAACTTTTGTAGCTAAGAGATGTCTGGTTTTGACGACGATGCTAGTAGTCATGGCAGCGTTGGACGCTGGGGAGACCGCGACGATCGGGAGCGTCGTCGAGAGCATCGAGAACGTCGTCAACACCGTCGTGATGAGCCTCGGAGTTTTAGTATGCATCGGTTCTTGCAGATGGGGCCGAAACCTCTTTCAGGCGGTGAGACCCCGGATGTTGCGGAGAACTGGCTTGAGAGGATGGAGAGCTGCTTCAAGACTTTTCAGTGCTCGGCGGAGCAGCAGATTGATACCCTTGATTTCTTGCTGGAGGGTGGTGCGCGCAAGTGGTGGAGGTCTACCTCTGCACCGATAGTTCAGCGACAGGGTCGAGTTCTTTGGGCCGATTTCCGAGCCGCTTTCATGCTGCTTTACTTTCCGCCAGCTCTTCTGCAGACCAAGGCGATTGAGTTGATCAATCTGAAGCAGGGAAGTTTGTCTGTTGATGAGTATCAGCAGAAGTTCTTTGAGTTGCTTCCGTATGTTCCGCATGTCAGTGACAATGCTATGGCCAAGTATAACCATTTTCTTCAGGGCCTCAATCAGGAGATTTATGATCGGGTTGTTGTCTGCGATGATCCGACATCGTATGAGGGCCTTGTAAATCGTTGTCGCCAGGCTGAGGGCAGTTTGTTGAGAGGTCGAGCCATGCAGTCTGCTCGTCCTACTAGTTCTTTGGGTCCCCGCGCCCAAGCATTTAAGAAGGCTGGATCTACTTCTTCTTCCTCTGGATCTGGAGGAGTTCACCATTTTGGGAAGAAGAGGGGCCCGTGTCAGCACTGCGGGAAGGATCATCCGACGGAGCGTTGTCGCAAGGTTGCGGGTGCTTGTTACAAGTGCGGTGAGATGGGCCACATGAAGAGAGATTGTCCACAGACGGGCGGAGGATCAGGATCTGGTTCTCAGGCTTCAGTTCATCAGAGGCCACAGCAGGGACAGTCTACTCAGGGTTCTAACCTCTGACCGCGTACTCAAGGGCAGGTCTTTGCTCTCAACCAGGATCAGGCTGCTGAGGAGAACGAGAGAGTTATCGCAGGTTTATTTTTATTATGTGGATTACCTGCTTACGTTCTCATTGACACTGGTGCATCTCATTCATTCATATCTACGAGATTTGCTAAGCGTCATGCATTACCTTTCACTTCTTTGGACGTTGTGGTATCTGTTTCCACACCAATGGGTCATTCGGTGCTAGCTAGACGTCTAGTTTTAGGTTGTCCTCTAGAATTTGAGGGTAATGTTTTAATTGCTAATTTGATGATTCTTGCGATGGAGGATTTTGATTGCATTCTGGGAATAGATGTGCTGACTGTGTTTAGAGCTACTGTGGACTGTTATCAGAAGTTTGTGCAGTTTCGTCCAGTTGAGGGCGACAGTTGGTTTTTCTATGGAGAGGGAGCGCGACCCCCGATGCCTGTGGTTTCTGCTCTGAAAGCCTGTCGTGCTTTAGAGTCGGGCGGGGAAGGCTACCTTATCTATGCTATTGATTCGTCTGCAGATAGTGTCGGTATCAGTGACATTCCAGTGGTTTGCGATTTTCCGGATGTTTTTCCCGAGGAGATTCCTGGTTTTCCTCCCGTTCGGGATGTGGATTTCGGCATTGATTTAGTGCCAGGCACGGCACCAATCTCTAGGGATCCTTATCGTTTAGCTCCATCGGAGATGCAAGAATTGAAACAGCAGTTGCAGGATCTTCTTGACAAGGGGTATATTCGACCCAGTGTGTCCCCGTGGGGAGCACCAGTTCTTTTTGTCAAAAAGAAGGATGGTTCTATGCGGCTCTGCATAGATTATCGGCAGTTGAATCGTGCTACGATAAAGAATAAGTATCCGTTGCCACGGATTGATGATTTATTTGATCAACTGCAAGGTACCTCTGTGTATTCCAAAATTGATTTAAGGTCTGGTTATCATCAGCTTCGAGTTCATCAGGGAGATATATCGAAGACTGCATTCAGGACCCGGTATGGGCATTATGAGTTTCTGGTTATGCCTTTTGGGGTGACGAATGCACCAGCAGTTTTTATGGATCTGATGAATCGGGTTTTTCGGGAATTCTTGGATAAGTTTGTTGTGGTGTTTATAGATGATATCTTAATCTATTCGCATGATCAGCAAGAACACGCACAACACTTAAGAATTATTTTACAGACACTTCGCGAGAATCAGCTTTATGCGAAGTTGAGTAAATGTGAGTTTTGGATTGACAGGGTTGTATTCCTTGGTCATGTCATTTCTAGCAAGGGAGTTTCAGTTGACCCAAGTAAGGTGGAAGCGGTATTGAACTGGCCGCGTCCGACGACAGTAGCCGAGATCCGCAGTTTTCTGGGATTGGCTGGGTATTATCGCCGTTTCATTGTCAACTTCTCTCAGATTGCTAAGCCACTCACTCAGCTCACTCGGAAAGATGTTTCATTTGAATGGACATCAGAGTGCGAAGAGAGTTTCTTGGAACTTCGCAGACGTTTGACATCTGCGCCTGTTTTGGCTTTACCGTCTGGATCTGGTGGTTTCAGTGTTTACACCGATGCCTCTTTACAGGGACTAGGGTGTGTTCTGATGCAGAATGAGCATGTGATTGCTTATGCGTCGAGACAGTTAAAGCCTCATGAGGAAAACTATCCTGTTCATGATCTGAATTAGCAGCGATCGTTTTTGCTTTGAAAATCTGGCGCCATTATCTGTATGATGAGCGATTTGAGATCTTCACTGATCATAAGAGTTTGAAGTATCTGTTCACTCAGGCTGAGTTGAACATGCGTCAGCGTCGTTGGATGGATCTACTCAAGGATTACGATTGTGAGATCAAGTATCATCCAGGATCTGCGAATCTCACGGCCGATGCTCTTAGTCGCAAGGTGAGATTGTCTGCTCTTCAGACTTGTGCTGTATCTGGGATTATTCAGGATTTCTGTTCGATGGGATTCAATTGTAAGCATCGGAAGGGAACGGAGAGTATCCGTATAGCTACTATTTTGTCTGAGCCAGTTTTGTATTCTCGGATTAGAGATGCTCAGATGTCTGATTCTAAGATTCAGAAATTAGCTCGGTTGGCTGATGGAGATAATACTTCTGGTTTCCACTATCAGTCCGAGGGTCTTTTGTGCTTATCTGGTCGTGTTGTTGTACCGGAAGATGACACTTTGAGGGAGGAGATTTTGTCCCAGGCTCATCGTAGCAAGTTGAGTGTTCATCCAGGGAGCAACAAGATGTATAAGGATTTGAGGACTCGATTTTGGTGGAAAGGTATGAAACGTAATGTTTATCAGTATGTCTCCAAGTGCCTTGTCTGTCAGCAGGTGAAGGCTGAGTATCGACGACCTGGAGGTTTGTTGCAGAATCTTCCTATTCCAGAGTGGAAGTGGGAGCATATCACGATGGACTTCGTGACTCACTTGTCTATGTCTGTGGGGAATAGAGATGCTATCTGGGTGGTAGTGGATCGGCTTACTAAGTCTGCCCATTTTCTTCCGTATAACAGAGATTTCACTTTCGATCGGATGGCACGGTTGTACATTCAGGAGATTGTACGGTTTCATGGTGTGCCCGTGAGTATCGTTAGTGACAGAGATCCTCGATTTACATCTAGATTTTGGGGCAGCTTTCAGCAAGCTTTGGGCACTACCTTGAGTTTGAGTACTGCATATCACCCAGAGACTGACGGTCAGTCAGAGAGGACTATTCGTACTCTTGAGGATATGTTGAGATCTTGTGTGATGGATTTCGGGCCAGCTTGGCAGGATCATCTGCCGCTGATAGAGTTTGCATACAACAACAGTTTTCATAGGAGTATTGTTATGTCTCCGTTTGAAGCATTGTATGGTCGACGTTGTCGTACTCCTCTGTTCTGGGAAGAAGTCGGAGAACGACAGGTCGAGGGTCCAGAATTGATTCAGCAGGCCATGGACAAAGTTCTTGTGATCAAACAGCGGATTAAGACTGCTCAGGATCGACAAGCGAGTTATGCGAACTCCAAGCGCAGACCTCTTCATTTTGATGCAGGCGAGAAAGTGTTTATCAAGGTATCACCTTTTCGGAGGATTCTGAGATTTGGACTCAAGGGTAAGCTATCTCCGAGATTCATTGGTCCTTTTGAGATCTTAGAATGTGTGGGAGATTTGGCCTACAGATTAGCTTTGCCACCGTATCTGTCTAGTGTTCACAATGTGTTTCATATGTCCTTGTTGAGACGATACGTAGCGGATGAGTCTCATGTTTTGCATCCGACAGAAGTTCAGCTGAATCCGGATTTGTCTTTTGTGGAAAGACCGGTTTCGATCTTAGAACGGAAGGATAAGGTACTGCGGAATAAGACTATTCCTATTGTCTTAGTGCAGTGGCAGCGCCGAGGTACTGAAGAAGCTACATGGGAACTAGAGAGTCGCATGCGGTCAGAGCATCCAGAGTTGTTCTAGTTGTAGTATTTTCAGTAATGATTGTAATTTCAGTTGTACTTTCAGTTGTAATTCATTCTTAAGTTGAATGTATTGTTGTTCAGAATTGTCATTCTTCAGACTCGATTTCGCGGACGAAATCCTTTTAGGGGGGGAGAATGTAGTATCCCGATGCCTAATTTGAGTTAATTATTGGATTAATTATATTTCGGTGGGATCGGAAGGACCGAACAGAGTTCGGATCGTCCGAAGAGGGTTCGAATCGTCCGAAGACAGGTGGCTGGACACGTGGAAGACATGCAGAGTTCGGATCGTCCGATCAGGGTTCGGATCGTCCGAAGACAGGTGTCTGGACACGTGGAAGACATGCAGGGTTCGGATCGTCCGATAAGGGTTCGGAAGGTCCGAAGTGTACAGTGGATCGGATCGTCCGAAGTGGATCGGATCGTCCGATCGTTGTCTATAAATAGAGGCGCGAGGCTTCATTTGTTACTCGCCAATTCCGAGTGTTCCAGAGCGTTTTAGTCGTTTCTGATGGGTTTCTAGTCTTTTCCCGAGGTTTAGGCACTAGCGGGGAGCTACTGGTTTTGTAGCGGAGCTGTGCTCTAGTTGGGAGCTAGCGGCATCAGTGGGCTGACTACGGACGCAGACTTGATTCTAGGACTGATTGCTAGGATCTAATGGTTTGAGGTACGAAAGTACTATCCGAGATAGCAGGATTGAGTATACTTTGCTATGTGTTGCATGTTTATATGTTGCATTATTATCTGTCATATGATGCATGGTTTATTATGCGGCATTTGCATAATCATGTTGAGCCTGACTATTTTTGAGATAGCCTGTTGAGAGGGTGCTCAGCCCTCGTTTGTTGTGGATGGTTGGACCCCGTTGGCCGACGGTGGTCAGGTCACCGGTATATCCACAGGTTTATTTTGGTATGGGAGCCACCTCCTGGTGCGACGGCGCAGAGTGCTACATACCTTGACGTCATTTACCTGAGCAGTATTTCGATATACCCAGATCCTGGTATCCAGTACATTTTGCATACATGCATGTCATAGTCTTGTATACTCATGCTTTCGGTGCTGAGCGTTTTATGCTCACGTCCTCGGTTTATCTCTGTTTTGGACACCCTATTCGATGGGGCAGGTCTCAGGTTGGACGGTCCAGGAGGGAGTGGACAGGGAGCTGGCAGAGGTTGACCTGTAGTTGTTGGTATTTGTTCTTGGTATTTAGTTCGATCTGGTTGTTTAAGTATTTTGTACTTACAGATTCGATTGGGTTGTATTACTGTTTTTCCGCTGTTTACCTGATTCAGTTTTAAATGTTAATTTTGCATGCTTAAGTTCTGATTAGTAGGTGATTCTGGAACGGGTCACTACATGAAGGGACCGTACTGTGCGTTAATCATAATCGGCTGGTTCTTGCAGGCACTATCAGTGATACCTAGGGGATCATGGGGCGATGCTACTAGACGCTCTTACCATGATCCGATGGGTGCAATCAGAAATGAGTTCTGACATTCTCATGATCAAATGTTGGTGCATGGAATGGGGCAAATAAGGGTAAGCCCAAATAAAGGAAATTGTCCTGAATCACAAAGAGTTGTGAACCCACGGCTAGCTGTATCCCTGAACCATTGAGGGTCACACAAGCACTGGTTTACTTGTTCCCGTTGAGATAATAAATTCAATGAGTTGGATTTATAAGAAATAAGTTTGATATGATCAATCGATAAGCTTATAAATAAAGTTTATAAAAGCTTATAGAAATTTTGAGAGTATGACTGTTAAGACAGTCAAAGGAGTACAGATGCCTTATTTAGACATTGATGATCTCGAAATTAAAGTGTGCATCATAATAAAAGACAAGTTGAAATTGTCATATCGATGATATTGGATCGTCGATCGGGATTATGATGATATTAATGTAATGGAAGCATAGATCATGGGCTTGTAAGAGTATAAGCTCACCATGCTAATTTATTAAAGTTCAATTGGGCTTTAATAATCAAATTATATTTTAATTGAGTTAAAATATAGCCCATTAAGTTTTTATAAAATATGATATTGATTTATGTAATATGAAAATATTTATGATACCATAATTTTAGAAGCTTGCACACAAAGAAAATAATATTGCATGATTAGTGGTGTGATATTTTCGAGAATCAAATATATGTTGAAATCCATTAACTTAATTAATGTAATTAATTAATGAAACAACAATTAATTAAAATAATAAAATATATTATTTTGGTTAATTTATAAATGGCATGACCGAAGGTTTGAGAAATGAGAATTGATTTTCCCAAAAGTTTTCGGTGATAAGGATAAGGCATCCAAATATTTTTGGAATCATTAAATGACTTAATTAATTTGATTAATTAAGTAAAGTAATGATTAGAAATAATAATAAGGATTTTATCCTTATTTACGTGGATTGCATAAAAAAAGCTATGAACAAGGAATTCATCGATTCGGCTATTCCAATTTTGTTCAATTTCGAAGCTCTCAAAATATTCTCTCCCACATTCTCTCAAAAAATCGGCCACTCCAAGTTCGAGGTTGTGCCGGTTTTTTGTGTTTCATCTTAACGAAAAATATCTTCTAGATTTCTAGTTCAATTTAGAAGAGGAATAAATATTCCAGTCGTGGACCGGATTAGGAGATTTGAAGTATGTTCGTAGGGATTTACAACAAGAGCTATCTCCGCTAACCCCGGAATAGTTGGAGCCACGTGATTTATTCACCAAAGGTATAATTACTAAACATCCTATGAATGTTTTTATTAAAATCATACGAGCGTCCAAACACATCTTGAATGTCAAGATCTAAAATTTTTAAAACTTCAGCTGCGTTTGGGCGTGTAGAAAACCGAGATCCAACAGTGGTATCAGAGCCAGGTTCTCTATATCGTATGATTTTAAATCATATAGAATAATTTATTTCTAACCACACAAGAAAATTTTTCAGAAAATTTAGCACCAAGAAAATTTTATTTTTCCAGAAAACAAAAAAAAAAAATATTTTCGTTTCTGCCCGGAACTGTTCCGGGCAGCCCGTGCGTGCAGGGTCGCGCACGGGGGCGCGCAGCGGCCGCGCGCGCTGTGCGGAGCGTCCGCACAGCGCTCGGCGGCTGCGCTAGCGCGCTGTGCGGAACGTCCGCACAGCGCGCGGCGGCTGCGCTAGCGCGGCGTGCGGAACGTTCGCACGCGCCGCGCGCACCTGTGCGCCCAGCGCGCACAGGGGCTGCCGCCACTGTCCGAAACGTTCGGGCAGCGGGCGGGCTGCACAGGCGGCTACCCGGGATTGTCTCGGGATGCGTGAAAAATGGTGGGCTTGAATTGTTTGGGCCTAGGGTGCGATTTTCTGAATTTTCAAAATTATGGAGAAAATTGATATTTTTGAAATTGATTCAATTTTTTATTTTGGAAAATTTTTTTTTGGAAAATTAATAATTTTCTTGTAAAATAAATAATTAGAATATGATTTTAATTATTTATGGTAAAAACGAGTTTTATAAGAAATCAATTATTATTGATTTAATTAGAAATTAAATAAAGGAGTTTATTTAATTTATTAAATTCTTTAATAATTGTGGTGGTTAGTGATAAAATTATTAGATATATGATTTATCAATTAATTAAATTGTTTAATTAATTGAAGTTAATATTTGATATTAAATGCATGAAGGATGATCGAGAGCCTTGACCAATGTGTTAGGTGTATGTTAGGATATTTTACTGTTTTATTCGGTTTTTTTTTTATTAATATTTGATATTATTAAAGTGGGCCTGGTTTATGGATCGTTCCCACCCCATGAGATGTATCCCTTATGTGCCATGGCTATTTAAATGTAATTATTAGAAATGGTGGGAGATCAAGACTGGAAGATGGTGGGCCCGATGATCAAGATGAAGACATGTAAAATATTGGAAGCTTTTATAATTGTTGCATTTGCATCCCTGCATTCGCCTAGGTTTTGGACCTGGATCCATGTCTGGCTCACATGGATCTAATAGTGTTGGCGATCGATCATCCTTATTTATTGTTGAATGTCATATTATGATATATATATGTGATATATAGTAGTATGCATGTATGTATATTATTATATAATATAGTTGCATGAATCCGGCAAACATACAAACTCGTGGCACGCGATTTTTAAATTAAAATGATGAGACAATTTTAAAATTAAAATCCCTCATTTTGAATATGATTCAAAATTTATATCAAATCGAGAAGTAAAAATTAAAAGAGTTTAATTTTTCCTTGCCTTCCATCAACCGTGGTTGCATGTTGATCGCTACCCGCGGACAGTGTCTGGCTCATATTATTGGGGAGGCCATTACGCCGGAAAGCTGTGACTTCCACCGGACATATGATGTGAATTGAGTGGAACTCCCATGACTTCGGCTCATATTATTGGGGGAACTCATGGCGACCGTCTACTACAATTCAATATTGATGGGTCGGTTTGACACGCGAAAATAAACGACGTCATATTATTGGGTCCTTATTAAACGTGAGGGAAAACACGCGGAGGTTGCATAGGGATGCAATTGGATTCTACCTTTTAGAAATTATAATTGGCTGATATTATTCGGGATTATAATTGGCTAATTGGACTCTACGTGCCCACTAAGGAAATACGATTTCCCTTTTTCATCAGAGGGTGGTGGAAATGTCAAAATAGTGGGAGGGAGATTTATAAAATAAAAATCCATATTTTATATCTTAAAATTATTTTAAAATAATCAGCAACTATTATTCTGTTTCCGTATCAGTACATTTTCGATTTCGTCACGTAATACATTTCTGTTATTAACAAGCTAATCGAATCTAATTTTCAAGACTGGTTGGGAATATTGTTCTGAATTCAGAGAAAATAGCATACACACTAATGTCAGTCTTGTTGAACTGACAGAGCATGCAAGATGGTAGGACCATAGTATGCAAGCTAAAGTGTAACATGCTCGCTTCTATGTCAAATGAACTTTAGGGACAGTTTGAGGAAATGTCGAATGCTGCTGACATTCAAATGCATATGCAAGAGTTGCATGGTGTACGAAACTCGTACGATGATGCACATCACTTTCAAGGAGCTCATGACTACACGTATGCAAGATGGGGCTTTGGCCCATGAGCGTAGTGTACGTATGACTGGGCTTATTGAGAAGGTGGTGGGCCTGGAATATGTGATTCCTGACGAGTTACTAGATAACATCAATTTGTTGTCTTTCTCTTCCTCATTTGACAGGGTTATGGTGAATTGAATAAGATAGATGATAGCCTTGAAGAGCTAATCAATACGCTTATAACTTATTAGATCACCATAAAACAAGGAATTGTTGTTTTTCTAATGGGCCTCTCCTCAGACGAAAAAATAGCCCATAAGATAAGGGAAAGAAATGTTCTGTCCCTCACAAGAAAAACAATCCCAATAAGAGGCAAACTCTAAAGGACACTTAAAGGGCCTACAAAGCTCGATAAGTCAGAACATACTTATTACACTGCAAGAAGTCCGGACATAAGAAATTGTATGCGCCAGAAATGTTCTGGAAATGATAAGTGAATCCAAATAAACATGATTTCAACAGCAAAAGAAAGTTAGATGACCCTAATCTCACACAAATATGGCACGCTAGACTAGGTCATATCTCCTCAAGAAGGATGCACAAACTAGTGGTTGAAGGCATGTTTGACTCGTCAGACATAAATTCTCTACCTGCTTGTAAATCCTGTCTGAAAAGAAAATGACTAAGACTCCATTCGATGGAAACGTGGAACGTGTGCATGGTCTACTGGATTTGATCCACACAGACGTTTGTGGCCCGCTAAGTATTAGCACAAAATATGGGCGATCCTGCTTCGTTATCCTTACTGATGACCCTTCGAGGTATGGATATGTTTATGTTTATGAAACACAAATCTGAAGCATTTGAAATGTTCAAAGAATTCAGATCTGAAGTAGAAAATCAGCTAGAAAGAAGTATTAAGGCATTTCGATATGATCGAAGTCGAGAATACTTAAGTGCTGAATTTTTGGGTTATCTAAAAGAGAATGTGATTCTCTTACAGTGGACTCCACCAGCAACACCACAATTGAATGGTGTTTCTGAACATTGTAAGCGAACCTTGTTGGACATGGTTCGATCAATGATGAGATTCACTGAATTGCCTACATCGTTTTGGATCTTTGAGCTTGAAACTGCGGCAATGTTGTTGAATAATGTCTATACTAAAGCAGTTGATAAAACACCATATGAGATATGGATGGGTAAAACTCCCAAAAATTCTTACATGATAATATGGGGATGTCCTGCTTACGTGAAGCAGACAGTGGGAGACAAATTGGATAGTAGATCCACTTTGTGCTACTTTGTAGGATATCCAAAGAATTCTGTTGGATATTATTTCTATCATCCCAATGAAGCAAAATGTTTGTTTCAAGAAATGCCACCTTTTTGGAAAAGAAGTTTCTATTAGATAGAAAAGGCAAGATGATAGAACTTGAAGAAATTCAAGATACTCCCTCAACTATAGTAGTTGAACCTAATCCCCAACAACCAGTAGTTGAAGTACAAGCTCCTAGAAGTTCTGATAAGGTTATTAGACCACCTGCAAGATATATGCTTACTCATGAACAAGGCCATGATGAGTCTTGTGTTGGATGTGATCCAATGAATTTCAAAGAAGCAATATCTGATACTGATTCAACCAAATGGCTTGAAGCCATGCAGTCAGATATGAACTCTATGTATTCAAACCAAGTCTGGAGATTAATGGATCTACCTGAGGGAATCGTTCCCATAGGATGCAAATGGATGTACAAAAGAAAGCTTGGGGCGGATGGGAAGGTATTTTCAGTAGGAAATGAGCATAAGGTATGCAAACTTCAGAGATCAATATATGATCTCAAGCAGGAGTCAAGGAGTTGGAACCTCAGATTTGATAGCACTATCAAAGAGTTTGGTTTTGCTAAGAATCCTGAGGAACCATGTGTGTACAAGAAAGTTAGTGGGAGTGCAGTGACATTCCTAGTACTTTATGTTGATGATATCCTGCTCATTGGGAATGATGTAGGATTATTGCAATCAACTAAAGTATGGTTATCCAGTAAATTCTCCATGAAGGACATGGGTGAAGCATCCTATGTATTAAGAATACAAATCTATAGAGATAGATCAAAAAGGATGTTGGGGCTCACCCAAGCCACATATATCGATACCATTATAAAAAAGTTCTCTATGGAAGAGTCCAAGAGAGGATACTTACCAATGTGTCATGGTATTACTCTATCTAAAGCTATGTGTCCCAATACTGATGAAGAGATAGAGATGATGAAACGTATTCTATATACGTCTGCCATTGGTAGTATCATGTATGGTATGATATCGACACGTCCTGATGTTGCTTACGCTCTGAGTGTTACAAGCAGATGACAGGCGAACCCTGGTCCAATGCATTAGAAGGTCGTGAAAGATATTCTTAAGTACTTGAGAAGGACTAAGAATTTGTTCATGGTCTATGGGGGTGGAGAATTGAAATTGGAAAGCTACACTGATTCTAGCTTCCAATGTGATGTAGATGATTCGAAATCGACCTCTGGTTTTGTATTCATGCTATATGGTGCGGCTGTCTCTTGGAAAGGTTTCAAGCAAGACACCATTACGGATTCCACCACTGGAGCTTAATACATTGTTGCGTCTGATGCAGCCAAAGAGGCAGTTTGGATGAGGAATTTTGTCCAAGTGTTGGGCGTTATTCCTAATGGAGTTGATCCAGTCCCGTTGTACTGCGACAACACTGGTGTCATTGCGCAAGCAAAGGAACCAATGTCTCATCAGCGATCCAAACATGTACTGAGGAAGTTCCACATCATACGGGAGATTGTGGGAAGAGGAGACATATCAGTCGAAAGAGTCTTCTTTACAGATAATGTTGCTGATCCACTTACATAGCCCTTGCCAGGATCATTGTTTTAGAAGCATCGCGAAACAATGGGATTAAAGTTAAGGGTAGTTGGCTCTAGGGCAAGTGGGAGATTGTTAGAGTAGATGCCCTGCAAGCCAACGGTTGGCTAGGGAATTTATTGACTCAAGTGTAATAAACAGTCTTTATTTTAATATAATTTATCTTTTAATGGTTTCGTAATACTTTATCTGTATACCCATGCAAGCAGCATAGATAAAGTCCTTGATTATGCTTTAATACAAATGAATCGTAATTCGATGTTGAAACTCATTTGTAAACACTGCATATTCTAAATTCGTTCCTAGTCGATTCAGCCGCCTAAAACATGGATAAAGGTCGCTTGAGCTCGAGACTAGCATCTGTGATGTTGTGTACTGCGTTTCTTGGTAAGGGCATAGAGATGTCCAAACATACAGATGGGTAGTCATATGATGATTATACCGAACAACCCTCCCTCGGACTTTCCAAGTGGTTATCATTCATCGAGAAGATAAGTCCGTGGTTATGATTGTACACCATTAGTCCTTACGACCCGGGACAACACTGAGGCTCTATATGCTAGGGCTGTGCTTTGACTCGTTTACCGGCTCCAGGAGAGTCATCAGGTGGCGAGGTTGGGTACAGTTGCGACACATATAGGAGCCAGTGCATTGCAGTCGGGGATTCACCGCTCACCTACGGGTGTGGATATCCTGTGTGATCTGATGAATTAATAGTGCATGGAATCTCTGGCCAGAGTATGAGATGTACGTTAGAGAAGGAGTTCTCAAATAGTACACGCGATGCCACTATTATAGTTATCACATAGTTATCGAATTAATATGCAACCCTCGATGAACCAATGGTTGCAGATTCGATCGGGATATATGAGATGAAGGGACCGTACTGTGCGTTAATCATAATCGGCTGGTTCTTGCAGGCACTATCAGTGATACCTAGGGGATCATGGGGCGATGCTACTAGACGCTCTTACCATGATCCGATGAGTGCAATCAGAAATGAGTTCTGACATTCTCATGATCAAATGTTGGTGCATGGAATGGGGCAAATAAGGGTAAGCCCAAATAAAGGAAATTGTCCTGAATCACAAAGAGTTGTGAACCCACGGCTAGCTGTATCCCTGAACTATTGAGGATCACACAAGCACTGGTTTACTTGTTCCCGTTGAGATAATAAATTCAATGAGTTGGATTTATAAGAAATAAGTTTGATATGATCAATCGATAAGCTTATAAATAAAGTTTATAAAAGCTTATAGAAATTTTGAGAGTATGACTGTTAAGACAGTCAAAGGAGTACACATGCCTTATTTAGACATTGATGATCTCGAAATTAAAGTGTGCATCATAATAAAAGACAAGTTGAAATTGTCATATCGATGATATTGGATCGTCGATCGGGATTATGATGATATTAATGTAATGGAAGCATAGATCATGGGCTTGTAAGAGTATAAGCTCACCATGCTAATTTATTAAAGTTCAATTGGGCTTGAATAATCAAATTATATTTTAATTGAGTTAAAATATAGCCCATTAAGTTTTTATAAAATATGATATTGATTTATGTAATATGAAAATATTCATGATACCATAATTTTAGAAGCTTGCACACAAAGAAAATAATATTGCATGATTAGTGGTGTGATATTTTCGAGAATCAAATATATGTTGAAATCCATTAACTTAATTAATGTAATTAATTAATGAAACAACAATTAATTAAAATAATAAAATATATTATTTTGGTTAATTTATAAATGGCATGACCGAAGGTTTGAGAAATGAGAATTGATTTTCCCAAAAGTTTTCGGTGATAAGGATAAGGCATCCAAATATTTTTGGAATCATTAAATGACTTAATTAATTTGATTAATTAAGTAAAGTAATGATTAGAAATAATAATAAGGATTTTATCCTTATTTACGTGGATTGCATAAAAAAAGCTATGAACAAGGAATTCATCGATTCGGCTATTCCAATTTTGTTCAATTTCGAAGCTCTCAAAATATTCTCTCCCACATTCTCTCAAAAAATCGGCCACTCCAAGTTCGAGGTTGTGCCGGTTTTTTGTGTTTCATCTTAACGAAAAATATCTTCTAGATTTCTAGTTCAATTTAGAAGAGGAATAAATATTCCAGTCGTGGACCGGATTAGGAGATTTGAAGTATGTTCGTAGGGATTTACAACAAGAGCTATCTCCGCTAACCCCGGAATAGTTGGAGCCACGTGATTTATTCACCAAAGGTATAATTACTAAACATCCTATGAATGTTTTTATTAAAATCATACGAGCGTCCAAACACATCTTGAATGTCAAGATCTAAAATTTTTAAAACTTCCGCTGCGTTTGGGCGTGTAGAAAATCGAGATCCAACAGAATTATCAACCAGCACACTTCGCTGGCTGGATCATTTTCAGAAAATTGACCTTGTTCAACATCAAAGACAATTGACTTATTATTGTCAGCAGAGGGATGATTTTATAAGAAATAATTGACCATTTATTTTGTATTTGACATCATGGTCTTACAAAAATTTTCAAACTTCTTAATCAAAAAAGTACAGGGTTGGCTAAATACTTAAAATCAACTCAGTATTTCGGTGATCCTCCCATTTCATTTTTGAGTCGAACTCATCTATCATATTCTGGATTAGTCCTTCAACTTCACTTCATGATCCTCCTGCTTTGGACGTCTTCCTTCTTTTTGCGAAAGGCCTCTCTCGCTTCTTTCAACATTATTTCTTTACGGCTGCATCTTTAGTGTCTAACTAGGTGTGCCAAAAATTTTTTGACCCGAAATTTTGTGAAGTGCGGGCGTGCCAGGTGCCAAAAGGATGCCAATTCAGAATTAACATGAAATGAAAATCTTACTTCTATCTAAATGATATAAACTCTTGGATTGGTTGTTAAAATAAGATGCTAAAGAAACAAAGTTTAATAAATGAAACAACGAATATCAATTCGCATATAACAAACATACTTACAAACTCGAATCGGACAGAGCATAGTGAAAGGATTATTTCTACACACATGAAAGAAAACTCTTGGAAATAGAAGATGTAAAATCGAAAAACCTAATGTTGATGAAATTTGAGAATATTGTGTAGAGAGTTTTGTGAAATTTTGTTGTTGATTAGAGTTGATTATTGGCTGATTCCCTTTCATCCTCAACTTTGTCGAAAATGTTCATAGCGCACCCGCGGTGAAAGACCGAGCGCACCCGCGGTGCAACGTGTTGGAAGAAAAATAAGCCACTTGCTCTCAGCCATGCAATATAATATGTATTTGTCTTCATTTCCTATAGACTTCAGCAACAAGGACCGAGAAAGAGTTCAGAAATCCTCAATTTCTTCGTTTGTCGATATTTCGAATGTGTTATAACGCAAAGGCATGTCTAAACATTTCTTCTATGCATCAATAATGTTATATACTGCATTGACACAATCTAAATCATACAAACATGCTATCATAACTGAAAGCAATAACGATGGGTCCCATGATCTAGGAGCCACATCCATATGAGCATACAGTCCTAATCAAATCATGTCTAGACTCGACTCAACTATAACTCTAGGGATCCCGGGGTGAATAAGACGTCACTGGCTGTCACCTACCCAACCACTCGGGGCGACTGTACGTCTTATTCCTAGACTTCGGTCCGAGCTGTATCGACGGCTGGCAATAGGAGTAATGACTACTCCTAAGTTGAGATACACCGAACGTCTAGAAGTCTGACAATGACTGTCAAGACTTTCCTATCTTAAATGCAATGGATAACAATCTGTAAACAAAGCATAATCATATTCATAACTGAATATCACATTTATCTTACCTGCTTGAGTACAATTCTATAATCAAAGCATAACCAGGTAACAATATAAACAATAATCTAGTATGTGATTTTAGTGGGAAACTCAAATTAATCTAATTTGAGTTATGCTTCCCGAATATCACATGAATTATACCTTTGTCGTCCCCGTCTGATGAAGACGAAGTCTCGAAGTCGAATTTGTCCATATCTGATGTCCTTGTGTAGCCTGCGTTGAGAGGAACACAGTATGCGCCATTAATTCCGCGCATATGCGCCACCCCTTCTGGCCCTCCCGCGCATATGCGCCACTCTACTCGCGCATATGCGCCACTGGTTCTGGCCTTGCCGCGCATGTGCGCGCACTTACACCGCGCATGTGCGCCCTCTCACTTCTTGCACACACATTTCACACCTTTATCATGTGTCCTAGTCCGATCCGTTCCGTCTATAATCATCTCGATTAATTTAATAAATCATTCCGGATGAATCTCCGATTACAGTAATCATATCCAAATCATTTCAGATTACGGTAATTAAATTTCCGGGCATTACATTTCTCCCCCTCTTAGATCTGAGTTCGTCCCCGAACTCATCAACAATCAATCCACATCTATCAGAAGAAATGTATATCTAGAAGAGTTTAACATCCCAACTCATATCACTAGCCGAATCAATCCCATATTACTGGTTATACAACACCCGTATATACCAACCTGTAAGGTGTAATAAAACAATACCACCTGTAGTTACTATCCCATCTGTTTATTCAAATCAAGAACATATTCTATCATTGGTTTCAGGTACCACTCGTCATCATCCGACATTGGTTTCCTAATTCATTCTGCACTATCTTGATAACTAGTGCTAACATCCAGCACTCGAGTTCTATTAATATCTTTCAATATCTGACTACTACACGCTGACTACCTGTCAATCTGTAACAAGTCTGAGAGAAACAGCTTATGATATAACCTACCATATGTGCAAACTTAATCGTAATCATAGTCTGATATACTCTACTTGAAATCATCATTCTAGTCAATCTGACTATTTCTTTGACAGGGATCTCTGTCGCCTAGTTCTGTTTGTACATCATCTTTACAAACTACTAGATATAGATTGAACAATCTATCAATCACAATCATACCATATCCCAATCTGACGAAAATGGCGGTAATTTCATTACATCGGTCCTAGAAATGTACTTCCATTTCTATTTCGGATTATACTAAGTCGGTAATAATCTTCTAATTCCTAGCTTTCTGGCTTCTTTTGTTAGCGATCCAGACATATCAGTACCATTTTTACCAACCTTTCGGTACAAATTCTGTTAGAACTGATCAAATCTGTCTATACCAACACTATTTGTTCGAGTATCATACATTCTGAAATATCTGCATGAAAACTGAATCCCCTGCGGTGCATTTCTGACACTACTTGTGACTTCAGATTCGAACTATCCGGTATAAACAATCAGTTAATAATATAAACTAATGAAGAAATACCTACCTGGCATTCGGTTCTGACTACCCACATCAAAAGCTATAAATAATTCTGAAACATTCTGACATCACACAATAGAAGTAGTCTGTCTGATACAAACACAAAGTCACATATCTGTTACTGTAAACGATACTCTGCTCTGATTTCAACTGTTTACAATAAACTGTATTACACTGATTCACAATAACGGTAATATCACATCGAATTCTGAATAGAAAGAACTTATACAGATCTAGTGAGTTTAAGAAACTCATAACATAATAAATTCTGGCTGGCTGACCAAATCTTCATACTGCCCAGATCAACTGCTATATCTCATCTGCAAATAGAATATACTCCCAACCAATATAAAATGTCTCAAATATTGATTTAGAACAATAACAATACTCAGCATGATATACATCAATACGAGAATAAGATAATCAGAATAAGATAATCTGTCCAGCTTAGATAAGAAAGTTCTGACATATTTGACATTCTGCTAATTCTGACATTCCTGATACCGCATAGTCTGAATATAACCTGTATCAATAACTGCATTCGGATCCATACCTGACCCATTGCTGTATACAATAATCACAGTTCTCGGAATATTTAACCCAGTCTTCAAATATTCAACAATCAGATGCTGTGGATATATCCCGGAATCATAGATATAACAAGCATAATTCTTCAAAATACCCTTGAACACATAATCTGTCAATTCTTTCAATTCTCTCTGATAGAGAACCCATCTGACATCTTATCTAAGCAAACACCAGTTAACTATTATCTTACTATCAAATTTTAGACTCGATTTCAGTGGATCTACTGGATACATAAGGATACCATCTGTTCCTTTCTGTAATAATCGAGTCCTAAACCCTAAAATTTTCTAAGGGATTTCTGGATCTAAAATCCTCATTTATCAACTAGATCGAGTCTAAATCTTACCATTTCTGGAACACATTCTATGATATTTCTGTACTTGTTTAGCATATACATGTCAATAATGCAATCCAAATCAGATAGTTACAAGTACATCATAATCTAATCCAGTCCCATCCTCATCTAACTGTAATATATAATATGTCACAGAAATTTCTGATATCAACATATTCCTCAACAGCCAAGGAATCAATACTACAGTATACACAGTAGCATATCTCCATACTACTCATTCACAGATACTCATAACGAATGCATTAGTATATATCAATACGTATGCAATATAATCATAAAGAATGGTACCTGTTGTAACTACTGGGTCTGTATTTCACGCATTGCCACCCGATGGTCCTGCTCCCCAGAATCTTTGGGAACCCTTCTGAGGACACACTCTAGCAAAATGCCCATGCTGTCCGCAGATATTGCATCTACCAGTCACTCCCTGGCATTGTTCGGTGGGATGTCTCCCTCCACACCTAGCGCAATAGACTCCAGTATAACTCGGACTGGAACCACTGGAACTGGAGGAACCACTGCCTAACTTCTTGAACTGTTTCTTCCGAGCTTTCAGCAAATCTTGATTTCCACTCGTGCTGCCACGTTCAAATCTCGAAGGGGATTGTGGTGTCTGGGGTTGCTTCACACACAACCTCGTTAATTGTCGAATCAGACTCTCTTCTGCTCTCTTTGCTTTACTCAAGACATCAGCAAAGTGATAGGGTCGCTGTAGATTCATGAATGCAACTATCTCCGAATTCAATCCTCTAATGAATTGATTCACTACAGCTTCATCATCCCTAGCCATATGAGGAGCAAAATGCAACAGAGTAGAAAATTTAGCAGCATAATCATCAATATTCAATTGACCTTGACTTAAATTCTCAAATTCTGCTTTCTTGTCTTCTCGGTACGAGGCGGAGAAAAATCTTTGATAGAATTCAGTCTTGAAGACTTCCCACGTGATCACAGTACCACGTAGTGCTAATACTCTTTTGATTGTAATCCACCAACTTCTGGCAGCCTCTTGTAATTGGTGAAATACCAATTTAACTCTTTGGTCATCTGTACAATCCAGTAGATCGAACAATATCTCTATGTCCTCAACCCAGTGCTGACACGTTTCAGGCGTCTCTGTACCACTCAGAATCGGCGGCTGAAATAACTGAAATTCGGCCAACTTGGTTTCCATCGGAGTCGCTGACACATCTATCTGCGATTCTGGTATATATGACTGCTCATACGAAGTACTGCCTGTTTCCAAAATCCTTCGGGGAGGTACATCTGATTACCACAAACATTAATAACCCAATAATACAATGCTGTGCCAATCCTTTCTGATCATGATCATCTTACTGCTGATCATGAATCCGATCTGATTCATATTCAAGAATACATAATACCAATTCAAATCATATAATCAGGTAAACATGTATCTTTAAGCAGTAACACATAGTCTCATGCTAGCACACAATGTCAGTCAACATTAAAATCAATCTCATGCTAGCACACACATGCAAGGAAAGAAAATTCATCTACCCCGCTCATTCTCTTCTATCTTAATCTAAGTCAGTCTAAAAGATCTATCAGTTCTGACTATCTCAATCTAAAGATCTATCTCTAAAGGATCTTCGCTCTGATACCACCTGTTGTGGGGTCCCGGACGCTAATCATCTTTGGGATTTAATTATTAATTAAGATAAAACAGGGTCTAAAAATTTTTCGTTTTAAGATATAACTGCGGAAGGTAATGGAATCTAAATACTATACATATCTGTATAAAATACATTTCAGTATTAAAGTACAACAAGCTAATTTAAGGTTCAACTACTAAAGTCCAGTAATAAAACCAAGTCTACTGTAAGTCCGGAATCACCACGCTACACTCGTCTTCTCTCATCACCATCTTGACCCTGATCCAGCCCCACCTGTTGTCATGCACACATACAAAACAAGACAACAGCCGGATAACTCCGGTGAGAATCAATCCCAGTATAAAACATGGTAAACATGTATACAGTCAAAATAAATCATGATTAGAATCAAAATAATATATTTCCTAATCTACGAAATCCATTTAAACTCGCATGCAATTTAAATCAATAAATATGCACATAAACAATCTAAATCATACAAACATGCTATCATAACTGAAAGCAATAACGATGGGTCCCATGATCTAGGAGCCACATCCATATGAGCATACAGTCCTAATCAAATCATGTCTAGACTCGACTCAACTATAACTCTAGGGATCCCGGGGTGAATAAGACGTCACTGGCTGTCACCTACCCAACCACTCGGGGCGACTGTACGTATATTCCTAGACTTCGGTCCGAGCTGTATCGACGGCTGGCAATAGGAGTAATGACTACTCCTAAGTTGAGATACACCGAACGTCTAGAAGTCTGACAATGACTGTCAAGACTTTCCTATCTTAAATGCAATGGATAACAATCTGTAAACAAAGCATAATCATATTCATAACTGAATATCACATTTATCTTACCTGCTTGAATACAATTCTATAATCAAAGCATAACCAGGTAACAATATAAACAATAATCTAGTATGTGATTTTAGTGGGAAACTCAAATTAATCTAATTTGAGTTATGCTTCCCGAATATCACATGAATTATACCTTTGTCGTCCCCGTCTGATGAAGACGAAGTCTCGAAGTCGAATTTGTCCATATCTGATGTCCTTGTGTAGCCTGCGTTGAGAGGAACACAGTACCGAAGTCGGATTTCAATTCAGATAGACGGTTTACTCGCAAATCAATTTAAGAACATAAAAACGAAGCTTTTTCCCTCAAAACCGATTTCTTCTCTCCAGCAATTCTGAGAATGTCGATTCTTTACATACATATATTTATATATATATATATATGTTTCATGCATGCAAGACAAGTGGCGTACTTCTTCACGCAGCACGTCTCGCGCATATGCGCGGCCACTACTCGCGCATATGCGCGAGACCTACTGTCTCGGCGAAAATGCTACTCGCGCATATGCGCCATTAATTCCGCGCATATGCGCCACCCCTTCTGGCCCTCCCGCGCATATGCGCCACTCTACTCGCGCATATGCGCCACTGGTTCTGGCCTTGCCGCGCATATGCACGCACTTACACCGCGCATGTGTGCCCTCTCACTTCTTGCACACACATTTCACACCTTTATCATGTGTCCTAGTCAGATCCGTTCCGTCTATAATCATCTCGATTAATTTAATAAATCATTCCGGATGAATCTCTGATTACAGTAATCATATCCAAATCATTTCAGATTACGGTAATTAAATTTCCGGGCATTACATATGTAGAATTTCAGATTCATTCACACTAATTCAGAATCATTCATAAAATAAAAAAAAAAATCATTCACACTAATTTAGATTCATCACACTAACAAAAAATTCAGATTCATTTAAGTATAATCGAGACACGAAATTAATAAAAGTTACCAAAATAGAAGATCTCAAGATTCAAAACAAGATACAAAATGTAATGCCCGAGAATTGTAGGTTGTTAAAACGAAATTATGAAATGTTGCGTGGACCGAGGACCGCACCCAAACAGCAACCCCTATCGCACCCGCGATCATTTACCTGAATTTTGGAATGTGTTTCCGAAGAGGCACCACAACCGCGCAAAGCATTCTACCGCACCCGCGGTCCCTGATGCAACGCACCCGCGGTCGACGCTCCTGAAATATGAGATATGATACAGTAGGTTGAGCGCACCCGCGGTGAAAACAGGACCGCACCCGCGGTCGTTGATTTTGAAGATTTGGAAGGGGATGCCGTGAGCTGACTGCACCCGCGGTGTAAAATAGAGTGCACCCGCGGTCACTGTTCTGGAATTTTTGAGTATGGATAAATACGCCTAGCGCACCCGCGGTGAAAGACCGAGCGCACCCGCGGTGCAACGTGTTGGAAGAAAAATAAGCCACTTGCTCTCAGCCATGCAATATAATATGTATTTGTCTTCATTTCCTTTAGACTTCAGCAGCAAGGACCGAGAAAGAGTTCAGAAATCCTCAAGTTTCTTCATGGCTTTGAAGTGAGATTACTCAAGATCTAGCCATCCGATTTTTATTCCGAGTATAGATTCTTGCTTCTCTCATCAAGGGCTATCAGAGGATGTAATTATCTTTAAGTTTCAGCATGTTTGGAAGTTTACATATTGGGGAAATTCGGATATTCTTGTAATTATGTGTTCTTGAGATCATTGACATCGTAGAAACGTAAACGGATCGAGAAAATGATAGCATATGACATTGTTATGATTTTCAGCATGTACTGAGTTGAGATATGCAGATTTTAAGATGATAATGAGTATATTGTGCTGATTATGAGTTGAAGATTATGAATTGTTGATATATGTTGAGATTTGAATTGATCGATATCGCGAGATCACGCCGTTATGCCGTCCAAATGTACCAAGATTGAATAATGATTTGTACAAGGCTTGCTTTGAGTTGTATTTTGATAGAATACGTATATACATTGCCATTTCAGATTAAGACTGACAGAGTGGATATCCCGACTTCGAGACTTTGATTTATTCCAACGACAAGAAGGTATAATTCATGTGAATTTGGGAAGATACAACTCGAATTAGATTTGATTTGAGTTTCCCAAAATCATATACTAGATTGTTGTTTATATTTTTTTATGCTTATGCTTTGTTTATAGATTTATATTCAAGCATTAAGATAGGAGAGTCATTGGCAGATTTGCCAAATTTTTAGATATTCGGTGATATCGACGCATAGGAGCAGATTGACTCCGATTGTAGACATTCGATACAGACAGGACCGAAGTCTAGGAATAAGATGACCGTCACCTCGATTGGGAGGGTAGGTGGCAGACTGTGACGTCTTATTCACACCGGGATCCCTAGATTTAGATATGAGTCGAGTTAAAGAGTAAGATTCGAATTGTTTTATCTGTATTCACTAATGTGTTATAATTACTGAAACATGTGTTATGATTTATTATGAAATTGTATGACATGCATGTATACATGTTTTATACCAGGATTTGTTCTCACCGGAGTATCCGGCTGTTGTTGTGTCTGTATGTGTGCATAACAACAGGGGGGACAGAATCAGGGTCCAGAAGAAATTGACGAGATGAGAGCTCGAGATAGCGTGGTGATCACGGGCGTAAAAGATGGACTAGTGGTTTTTATATTTCACATGCAGTGTGTTATAAACTCTAGTTTGTATAAATGACATGGAAAAAGACATGTATGTACTGTTGGTTTAAAATAAAATAAGAATATCATTGTGTATGATTTATATACATTTGTTTATGTTAATAAAAGAAATTTTTTTGTGACCCACATTTTCTAGCAAAGATCCAATTAATCCCAAAAAGAATTGAGTTAGAGCCCGGGTCCCCACAACAGGTGGTAACAGAGCGATAGATCCTTTAGACTGAATAGAATAGAATGAGTGGGGTAGAGCGAGTTGTCTTCTTTTCTTTTGTGTGCTAGCATGATTTATTGCTTTCCCTATTACATGTTGTCGTGTTATCTGAGTTGATTACAGCATGTATTTGCAAAGACTGAATTAGAACCGATTCTGGATCAAAGGTATATTATCAGAGGAGGGCTGAGACAGATTGTATAGATTGTGTACTAATCCGTCTGATAATCAGATATGCCTCCTCGACGAGTACCGCAACCAGTAGCAGGTCGAGCACCAGAACAGGACAATACATCCAATGATCCGATGGATATGAGCGCTACTCCGATGGAGACTTTGTTGAAAAGATTTCAGTCGTTTCGACCACCGACACTGAAGGGCACCGAAAATGCAGTTAAGTGTGAAAGCTGGCTCGATGACATTGAAATGCTCTTTGATTCCCTTGAGTACACTGATGAACGGCGAGTAAAATTGGTTGGACATCAACTGCAAGAAGTGGCAAAGAACTGGTGGCTGACCACGAAGAGAGCATTGGAGCATCGTGGCACAGAAATTACCTGGAAAGTTTTTAAAGCCGAGTTCTATCAGCGATTCTTTCTTGTGTCCTACCGAAAAGACAAAGGTGCTGAATTTGCTAATTTGAGACAGGGACAATTGAATATCGAAGAACATATTGCTAAGTTCTTGACATTGCTCCGATTTGCACCCCACGTTGCCGAGAGTGATGAGGCAGTGGCAGATCAGTTTATCAGTGACCTAAATTCGGAAATCTTTACCTTGGTGAATACCGGTCGACCGAACAACTTTTCAGAGGCTTTGAACCGTGCCAAGGGGGCAGAAGCTGGATTGCTTAGGCAACGAAGCACTTCTTATGTCGCTCCGAATCCGAGACCGCCACAACCCTCAGTTCAAACCCCTCCCAGATTTGAGAGTGGTGGTAGTAGCAGTGGGAGGAAAGACCAGTTAAAAGCAAAGGGCAAAGAGTTCAAGAGATCGGGGAGCAGTTCGCCGAGCTCCAGTGGGTCACGACAGAGAGGTCCTGGCCAGAGTACAGAGTATACATGTGTATATTGCAGTTCTTGTGGAGGAATACATGCCACCGAGAAGTGTCAGGGTGTGATGGATCGCTGTAACATCTGCCGACAGCAGGGAAACTTCGCCAGGGTTTGTCATCAGAAAGGTGTACATCATGCTCAGAGTGTAGGAGCATCTGGTTCAGTTGCTTAGCCTGAGAGGCAAGCTTCTTCTATCCATTCTTTTCGGCCCACTCCTACAAAGACACAGCCCAGAGCCAGAGGTAGTCAGACAGTGAGCCAACCTCCCAGACAGCAAGCTCGAGTATTTGCATTGACCGAAGAACAGGCCCAAGATGCACCAGATGATGTGATTGCAGGTAACTGTTTTCTTTGCGGTTATCCTGCCTATGTATTGATAGATACGGGTGCATCTCATACTTTCATATGTGAGCGTTTTGCATTGTTGCATTCATTGCCTGTCGAGTCATTATCTGCTGTAGTGCCTATTTCTTCTCCATTGGGAAGTGGTCTTATATCTGTGACTTCAGTTAGACATTGCATACTACAGTTTGAGGGTCAAGAGATTGATTTAGATTGTATTGTGCTTGGGTTAGCTGATTTTGACTGTATTGTCGGTATCGATATGTTAACCAAGTACAGAGCCACTGTAGATTGTTTCCAGAAGATTGTCAGATACAGACCAGAGATGGCTGATGAGTGGAAATTCTACGGTAAGGGTTCCAGATCTCGGATTCCCTTAGTATCTGTTTTGACAATGACTAGATTATTGCAGAAAGGAGCAGAGGGATTCCTTGTATATTCAGTAGATCTACTGAAATCGAGCCCAGAATTGGCAGATCTGACAGTGATACGCGAGTTTGCTGATATATTCTCAGATGAGATTCCAGGGTTACCTCCAGCCCGAGAGGTTGATTTCAGCATTGATCTCATACCAGGTACAGTTCCTATATCTCGAGCTCCGTACAGAATGGCACCTATTGAACTGAAAGAACTGAAAGAACAGCTCGAAGATTTATTGGCCAAGGGTTACATCAGACCGAGTGTATCTCCTTGGGGCGCTCCAGTGCTATTTTTTCGAAAGAAAAACGGTTCGATGAGATTATGTATTGATTACCGGCAACTAAACAAGGCAACAGTAAAGAACTAGTATCCCTTGCCTCGTATCGACGATTTATTTGATTAGTTGAAGGGTTCGTCAGTTTATTCAAAGATTGATTTGATATCCGGATATCACCAGCTGAAAGTTCGAGATGTTGATATATCTAAGACAGTGTTCCGAACCAGGTATGGACATTATGAATTTATTGTCATGCCTTTTGGTTTAACGAATGCTCCAGCAGTGTTTATGGGACTGATGAAGTCTTTCAGAAGTATCTGGATGAGTTTGTTATCGTCTTTATTGATGATATTTTGGTATATTCCAAGAGTATGAATGAGCATGACGAGCATTTAAGAATTGTGTTGCAGACACTGAGAAATGAGAAACTGTATGCCAAACTATCAAAGTGCAAGTTTTGGTTGAGGCAGGTTGTCTTCTTGGGACATATCATATCTGGAGACGGTATTTTTGTGGACCCGAGTAAAGTTGAAGCTGTGATCAGTTGGCCGAGACCGACTTCTGTGCCAGAGATACACAGTTTCATGGGTTTAGCAGGGTATTACCGACGATTCATTAAAGATTTCTCCAGTATAGCGAAGCCGATTACCCAGTTGACACAGAAGAATGCGCCATTCGTGTGGTCTGAAGCTTGTGAGTCTAGCTTTTTGGAGTTGAAGAGACGATTGACCAGTGCTCCAGTAATGACGATACCTTCAGGTACTGGTGATTTTGTTGTATATTGTGATGCATCTCACAGAGGGTTAGGATGTGTTCTTATGCAGCGAGGACATGTGATCGCATATGCCTCGAGACAGTTGAAGCCACACGAGACTCGCTACCCAATTCATGATCTTGAATTGGCGGCTATCGTATTTGCACTGAATATTTGGCGACACTATCTCTATGGTGAAAAGTTTGAAATCTACTCTGATCATAAAAGCCTGAAGTATCTGTTTTATCAGTCAGAATTGAATATGAGACATCGTAGATGGCTTGATTTATTGAAGGATTTTGATTGCGAGATCAAGTATTATCCAGGGAAGTCAAATGCAGCAGCAGATGCCTTGAGTCGAAAGGTATGTTCTCTATCCTTATCGACGATAGGTGTTTCGAATTTAATTGAAGATTGTTGTTTGTCTGGTTTAGCATTTGTGTAATAGCCAAGCCTGGTGTACGGTACGGTTTAAGTTTTAGTATGCTTATTGACTACTTGGTCAAGTTTAAGTATAGTTTGGATGTTAAGAGTTTCGATTTAGGATTTGTAGTATGGTTGGTTATAGATGATGTGTAGTGCTATTGTATCGGCCTTACGATTAAATTCATGATAATTCGTATGTTGAGCCAATTGGTATGAGGCCAATTGGAGTGATTAGATAAGACATAGAGGTGTAACTTTCTTATTTTGAGTTTTGTTCAAATCATTGTGGAAGGTAAGCCAAAAGAGCCCCGAAGTGTGTCGTGCGTTTCGTCATTCCTCCAGTGACACATGTTGGGAGATTTAGCATACCTTTTTACTCAGACCTCCAAATGATCTGAAATTTGGAGAGATTCAAGGAACGACATAGGGCTACAACTTTGTATTTTACAACTTTTTCTAATTCGGAAAAGAAGAGGCGTTTCTGAAGCGATCTTTAACGTGGCAGTTCGCAGAGTGGCGCCCGAGCGGTAATATATGACCGCCCGAGCACCACTACTTCGGGAAATGTGGGTTTTGGGCAGAATCGTTGGTGCCCGAGCGGTAATTTTCGACCGCCCGAGCGTCGAGCACAGTACAAAAGCGTGCTTTCGAGATTTTAATGATATAAGACATAGATTTGTTCACTTTTCCTCATTCTTTTCTCCTCCATTCTCGATTTCTTCAGCAAAGGGAGAGCTAGGGTTCCGTTCTTCTCATTTATTTTCTTTAATCCAAGCTTCTTGTTAGTTATTTGTGTTGAGAGCAAGATTATTTTAGGATCAAGGAAGCTAAGATAAGCTTTTGGTTTGGTTATTTCTTGGTTTTGGTGTGTGAGATGATATAGGTTTGTGGTGGTGTTGATTTTATGGGTTTATTGGTATTGTTGTTGGATTATTGAGATGTTGATGGTGTTATATATGATTTATTGTGTAGGTTGTGTACCAAGGGTTTATATTGAAGGTGTTCTTGTTGGTTGTAATTGGAATCTCATTCTTGTGCTCACATGATAGTATATGTATTGTGTTTCAATGGTTTTAACATGTTATTCCCTTCCATTTGATCCATATTATGTATTGAATTACTTGATTGTATATTTGAGACAATTGAATGTCTCAATTGTGAAAAAGAGAATACAAGAGAAAAGAGTTTACAAAGTGTTTGATTAAATGCCCCAACGAGAGTTTAAAATGATTTATGGATTGATAGATACATAGTCATAGATTGCATGCAATTAGTTGATCAACTACCATAGGCTTATATCCCTCAGAGTTATCAATTTATATCGATGTGATATAGGTACAGAGACAGAGATAATATATAGATATCAATCCAACAGAGAAAAGAGAAATACCATCTTATTGTTATACTATTGCTATGTTATTCATGATTCAGAGTTGATGGTATTTAATGTTTTTAAAGCCATGTTTTACAGAGTATGCTATGTAAATTGCTATGTAAGAGTTCCACTTGCTGAGTTTTATACTCATTTCAGTTATTCATGTGATGTAGATAAGAGCGACGAACCAGGACGTTGATTGAAGCCGGGGTCATATGCATATAGAGATGGAAGGAAGTGGAAGATTATTTTGTTATACATGATCAAAATGATATCTTGTATTTTGATGCAACACTTTTTGGATCATGTATATTCTTTGATGGCATATATATTGGAAATGTATTTTGAATCATTCCTCCCTTTAAAGAAAAATTTTAAATTCCGCTGTTATTTTATAAAATGGGTCAGAGGTGTCACATTTAGTGTATCAGAGCACCGTTCTTCGGACCAATGCATATGACTTCGTCTACTTTCAACGGTCCGGGTATGTCTTCTTCTACATCTATTCATTGTTATCTATTGATTTGTTTTGTGTGAGCACACTGTAGAGTATGCCTCCTAAGAGAAAGGCTGCAGAGGGTGAGGTTACTTCTTTCTCTAGAGTTGTCGATGAGTTCGGCAAGTTGTTGAAAGAGCAAGCCAAGGTCCATAGTGAGCAGATCCAACAGTTGCTACATATGCAAATTACAGGTCAAGGTAGAGGACAGGGTAGTGGCCAAGTGGCTTAGGCAGTGGGAACCGATGGGATCTTTACTGCTTTCAAGAGGATGGATCCGCCGGAATTTGCAGGTAGCACTGATCCTTTGGTAGCTGTAGAGTGGATCAAAGCTCTTGAGGCGATTTTTGATCATCTCAACTATGAAGACAAAGACATAATCAGTTGTACAGTGTTCATGTTGGTCAAGGTTGCACTCATTTGGTGGAATGCTTCCAAGGTTGGTGTTGATGTTCCGACGTTGAAGTGGCAAGAGTTTACTTATCTTTTCTACGACAAGTACTTCCCAGATGCACTTCGAGCGCGGAAGGTGACCGAGTTTCTAGAACTTCGTCAAAGAGGTATGAATGTCGATGAGTATATTCTGAAGTTCGAGGAGGGCTGTCTGTTTGCCCCATACATTGCCTCCAATGACAAAGACAAGGGTGCTCATTTCATTCGAGGCCTTAGAGCAGAAATCAGAAGGGACATCAACATGTCGGAGGCTGTGACATTCAAGGAGATTGTGGCTAAGGCTTTGTTGGCCGAACTGGATGAGAAGGACATTGCAAGAGAGAGACAAGCGAGACAGCAGGCCATTGCTCAGAGAGGCCAGGGTTCGAATCAAAGAGGAAGGGATCGTTTCAAGGGGAAAGGCAAGTTAGAGCCGAGTCCTAAACCACCGGCAGTTTCATTTGATCCCTTGAAGCCATTGTGTCCCAAGTGCAGTAGACATCATCGCGGAGAGTGCAGATTTGGTACTCACACTTGTTATCGATGTGGCACTGCAGGCCACATTGCCAAATATTGTCCTAGAGGAACAAGAAAAGAGAAGGTTCAGGGTCGCATCTTTACCATGACGAAGGAAGGTATAAACCATAATTATTCTGTGATCTCTAGCACTATTTTAATTTCAGGCAGAGTAGCTACGATATTGATTGATACATGTGCTACTCATTCTTTTATGTCTGAACTATTTTTGAGATCTTCGGGTATAGTTCGTTCTGTTATTCCCCTCCAGTTTAATGTAGTATTGCCTTCGGGGGATGTGTTGTGCCCGACATCTATTGTGTATGCGTGCTCTGTTCAAATTGATGAGCGAGTGGTCTATGCTGATTTGATTGTTATCCCGATGGTTGCATTTGATATTATACTTGGCATGGATTGGCTATGAACCTATCGTGCAGTGATTGATTGCATTGCTAAGACGGTGAAATTTGCAGATGATGGCAATAGGGAAGGTATGCTCTCCAGTGCAGGTACTTCGCTGGTCCTTCCTTTTATTTCGTGTCTTGAGGCTAAGAAGTTGTTGTTTAGATGTTGTGATGGGTTTTTGGCTTCGATTGTTGATGTGGATAAAATTGTGAAGTTGAATATTGATGATATTGATGTTGTGAGAGAGTTCTCTGATGTTTTTAAGGATGATGTGCCGGGTTTACCGCCGGACAGAGATGTGGAGTTTGTGATTGACCTAGTTCCAGGTACAGTTCCTATTTCCAAGGCTCCGTACAGAATGGCCCCTACAGAGATGAAGGAGTTGAAGACGCAGTTGCAGGATCTTTTGGATAAAGGTTTCATTCGACCGAGTTCTTCGCCTTGGGGAGCTCCGGTTCTTTTCGTCAAGAAGAAAGATGAGTCTTTGCGGCTGTGTATTGATTACAGAGAGCTCAACAAAGTGACTATCAAGAATAAGTATCCGTTGCCACAGATAGATGACTTGTTTGATCAGCAAGGGGCTACTGTGTTTTCGAAGATTGATTTGCGATCTGGCTATTATCAGTTAAAGGTTAGGGAGTCTGATATCCCTAAGACGGCGTTTTGGACCAGGTACGGTCATTATGAGTTCCTTGTGATGTCTTTTGATCTGACCAATGCTCCTTCAGTCTTCATGGATCTAATGAACCGTGTGTTCAAGCCGTATTTGGATAGCTTCGTCATTGTTTTCATCGACGACATCTTGATCTATTCCATGACCAGAGAGCTTCATGCAGAGCACCTCAGAGTTGTTCTTCAGTTGTTGAGAGAGAAGAGGTTGTATGCTAAGCTGAAGAAATGTGAGTTCTGGTTGGAGCAGATTTCTTTCTTAGGCCATGTCGTTTCGAAGGATGGTATAACTGTTGATCCAGTGAAAATAGAGGCGATTCAGAAGTGGCTTATTCCTACAACTGTATCAGAGGTACGCAGTTTTCTTGGATTGGCGGGTTATTATCGTCGTTTCATTTCAGATTTTTCCAAGATTGCCTTGCCATTAACCAATTTGACGAGGAAGACTGTGAATTTTGAGTGGTCCAATGATTGCCAGAGTGGATTCAAAGAGCTGAAAGATAAGTTGACGACAGCTCCTGTTCTTGCATTGCCCAGTGGTTCAGAGGATTTTGTTGTTTATACTGACGCGTCGAAGAAGGGTCTTGGTGCAGTGCTGATGCAACGTGGAAAGGTCATAGCCTATGCTTCTCACCAGTTTAAGGACTACGAGAAGAATTATCCTACGCATGATTTGGAGCTGGCAGCTGTGGTTTTCGCCCTGAAAATCTGGAGACATTATTTGTATGGCGAAAAGTGTGAAATTTTTACGGACCACAAGAGTTAAAAGTATTTGTTCTCTCAGAAGGAGCTCCATATACGACAGAGACGATGGTTAGAGCTTGTCAAAGACTATGATGTGACTATTAATTACCACCAAGGGAAAGCGAATGTTGTAGCTGATGCATTGAGCCGTAAGTCGAGTTCTTCTTTGAGTTCTTTGATTCAGAAGCCATTGTTGTTAGACTTGCAGCGAGAGGAGATAGCTTTGGTGGTTCCGGGAACCATTGCTCGTTTGTCAGCGTTAGTCATTCGGGCTACATTGACGGACATGATCCGTAGAGAGCAGACCAACGATTTACAGTTGATAGAGATGAGAGCTAGGGTAGAGGAGAGAGGTAATTTAGAGTTTGGGATGAATGGAGATGGTTTGGTGACTTTTAGAGGCCGTATTTGTATTCATGTTGGTGATGATATTCGGCAAGACGTCTTGACAGAGGCACATACCGCGCCATATTCGATACATCCAGGTGGTACCAAGATGTATCAGGATCTTCGTAGACTCTATTGGTGGCCAGGTATGAAGAAAGATATTGCTATGTTTATTTCTCAGTGCCTAACTTGTCAGCAGGTGAAGATCGAGCATCAGAGACCTGCTGGGACATTGCTATCATTGCCGATTCCTCAATGGAAATGGGAGCATATTACGATGGACTTTGTGATTGGTCTTCCCAGAATGCAGAAAGGTTTTAACTCTATTTGGGTTATTGTTGATCGGTTGACGAATTCAGCGCATTTTCTTCCAGTCAAGACGACGTATTCTATGAACCAGTATTTCGAAGAATACATAGCAGAGATTGTTAGACTTCATGGTGTTCCTGTGTCGATCTTGTCTGATCGTGACCCTAGATTTCTTTCAGAGTTTTGGAAGAGTTTGCACAGAGCTATGGGTTCACGGTTAGATTTTAGTACAGCATATCACCCCAGAGCGACGGTCAATCAGAGAGAGTTATTCAAATTCTAGAGGATATGCTTAGAGCTTGTATTATTGATTATTCAGGTAGCTGGGATTCCAAGTTGCCTCTGGTTGAGTTCACGTACAATAATAGCTACCAAGCGACGATTGGCATGGCACCGTATGAAGCACTTTATGGTAGGAAGTGTAGATCTCCCTTGTATTGGGATGAGATTGGTGAGAGGAAGATGTTGGGTCCAGGGTTGGTCCAACAGACAGCTGATGTTGTTGCGGTAATTCGAGAGAGAATTAAGACAGCACAGTTGAGACAGAAGAGTTATGCTGATGTGCGTCGTAGACCGTTGCAGTTTGAGGTTGGCGACCATGTGTTCTTGAAGATAGCACCTCTCAAGGGTGTGATGTGGTTTGGAAAGAAGGGAAAGTTGAGTCCGAGATTTATTGGCCCATTTGAAATCTTGGATATAGTTGGTGATCGAGCTTACAGGTTAGCCCTACCGCCAGATCTTGATAGAGTTCATAATGTTTTTCATGTATCAATGCTCAGGAAGTATATTGCAAATCCTTCCCATGTTCTTCGTCACGAGCCATTAGATTTGACGCCGAATTTGACGTACCAAGAGATTCTAGTCCAGATTCTGGATCGGAAAGTTAGAGTATTGAGAAACAAAGAGATCAGCATTGTTAATGTCCTTTGGAAGAATCATTTGATCGAAGAAGCCACGTGGGAACCAGAGGATGAGATGAAATAGAAGTATCCCGAGTTGTTTGCGCAGTGACGTTAATTTCGGGGACGAAATTCCTCTAAGGAGGAGAGATTGTAATAGCCAAGCCTGGTGTACGGTACAGTTTAAGTTTTCATATGTTTATTGACTACTTGGTCAAGTTTTAGTATAGTTTGGATGTTAAGAGTTTAGATTTAGGATTTTTAGTATGGTTGGTTATAGATGATGTGTAGTGCTATTGTAGCGGCGTTACGATTAAATTCATGATAATTCATATGTTGAGCCAATTGGTATGAGGCCAATTGGAGTGATTAGATAAGACATAGATGTGGGGACCTGGGCTCTAACTCATTTCTCTGGGACTAATGGATCTTTACTATAAATAGTGGGTCAAATTTTCGCTTTTCAACATTAATTCTAATGTATGTAAACAAGCATAAGTTCTTTATTTATATTACAAACATACCACATATCTTGTTCTAGTACATTAATCCAACTAGGGTTTACTACAACAAACCAAATACAAATAGTACAAGTCTAATAAAAACCACTAGTCCTCTGCTGCGCCCGAAGTCACCACGCTATCACGATCTCATCTCTGTCTCGACCCAGATCCTGCCCCACCTGTTGTTACACACATACAGACATAACAACAGCCGGAAACTCCGGTGAGAACAAATCCCAGTATAAACATGTATACAGGCAAATAATCAAACTAAAACATGCAACATGCTATTATGAATGACAATCATATAAACATGTAATGCGAATCAAACCATGTCTGGACTCGACTCGACTAGAACTCTAGGGATCTCGGTGTGAATAAGACGATCTATCACCTACCCTCCCAATCGGGGTGACGGTACGTCTTATTCCTAGACTTCGGCCTGATCTGTATCCACATCTACAATAGGAGAATAATCTTCCCCTAAGCTGTGATATCACCGAACATCTAGAAGTTTGACTGTTTCTGTCAAGACTCCCTATCTTAAATGCAATGCATAACAATCTGTAAACAATGCATAATCATCTCAAAAGATTTGAATACAAAACTATAAACAAATCACAATCATATTACATGATAAGCAATAAATCTAGTATGTGATTTTGTTTGGGAAACTCAAATGGGATCTCATTTGAGTTGTATCTCCCCAAACAAAAACATGCATTATACCTTTCTTATCAAATCGTTACCGATGTCGAGGTCTCGAAGACGAATCTTACCAATGTCAATCTGAAATGGCAATGTAGAGATGTATTCTATCAATATACAACTCAAAGCAACTCCTATACAATTCATATTCAATCTCGGTGACAATCAACGGTATAACGGCGTGATTTCTCAATACCGATATCTCAACGTATATCAACACTATAAAATCCTTAATTATAAAAAACATAATCTATCTCATAACATCTCAAAGTCTACCAAATCTCATATATAACCATTCTGAAAAATCATAACAATGGTATACAATATCCGTTCTTCGATTCGTTTACAATTCTATGATCCTCATAATTATAGGAACACATATTTCAAATAAAATCACAATTTCTCCAACATGTAGATTTCGAAACATGATGAAATTAAACCATACTTACATCCTCTTGTGGCCCTTGAAGCAAGGAACAAGAATCTCTATTCGGTATAAAAATCGGATGGCTAAATCTTAAGAAATCTTACCTCAAACTTTGAAGAAACTTGAGGAATTCTAAGGGATGCTCTCGGTTCTTGTCTGCTGGAGGAAGAAATGGCTGAGTCAAGCACCACATATATATATATATGCCATGTGTCACAATGAGAAACAAAGGTGGATTCCTCGCATGCAGCACCGCGGGTGCGGTCACGTTAGTACCGCGGGTGCGCTATGCTCTCGGCAACCCTATTATTTTCCCAAAATAGCGATCGCGGGTGCGGTCTCTACAAGACCGCGGGTGCGGTCTTGTCACCGCGGGTGCGGTCTTTCTGCACCGTGGGTGCGGTGATGCTACGAATAAAATCTGCCAACTTTCTGTCCATGCACCGCGGGTGCGGTGTTTCCTAGCACCGCAGGTACGGTGTGGCTTCGGCCATGCTCATTCAAAATTCCATAATTCATGAAATATTTGATACTTTCATCTTATGACATGCATTCTCATATCCTCCGAGTCGTACTTCAATAAGGACTAATAATCTCGAGCCTTACATTTCTCCCCCTCTAAGAAATGATTTCGCCCTCGAAATCGCAGGTAAGTTTTTTTTTTTTTAAAACATACATGTAAGTAATATAATCACGACTGAAAAATTATTTACATCACGAAAATAACTCGGGATGTTTCTGTCGCATATCCGCTTCTGTTTCCCAAGTCGCTTCTTCGATGCCATGACGACTCCATTGGAATTTCACTAACGGAATAGTCTTCGTCCTGAGTTTCTTTTCTTTCCGATCAAGAATTTGTATCGGTTGCTCAACATAGCTCAAGGTCTGATCAAGCTCAGCTTCGTCAAGCTGAATGACATGAGAAATATCCGGCATATACTTACGCAACATTGACACATGAAAGAAATCATGTATCCCGGATAACGAAGGAGGAAGAGCAAGTCGATAAGCTCGGTCGCCAATCTTCTCTAAGATCTCGTAAGGACCGATGTATCTAGGAGACAGCTTCCCACGCTTAACAAATCTGACAACGCCTCTAAATGGGGAAATCTTTAGAAATACTCGGTCTCCTTGCTCGAATACCAACGGTCTACGTCTGACATTGGCGTATTTGGCTTGCCTATCTTGTGCCGTCTTCATTCTCTTCTGAATGACATTCACCTTCTCAGTCATGTCACGAATCATATCTGGCCCAAGTTCTGGTACCTCTGAGACGTCATCCCAGTACAGCAGAGATCTGCACTTCTTGCCATATAAAGCTTCAAACGGTGCCATCTCAATGCTTGTCTGATAGCTATTATTATAAGAAAATTCACAAAGAGGTAGAGAATCTTGCCAACTAGTGCCAAAATCTAGCACTACGGCTCTTAACATATCCTCTAAAGTCTGGATAGTCCGCTTTGACTGTCCGTCTGTCTGAGGATGATAAGCAGTACTCAGGTGTAATGTCGTACCTAAGGCCTGCTGTAAACTGTGCCAGAAGTGTGAAGTGAATCGTGGATCACGATCTGATACGATAGACTTCGGCACACCATGTAATCTAACTACCTCTCGGACATATATCTCCGCCATCTGATCATGTCGATACGTCATTCTGTACGGAATAAAGCAAGCTGATTTGGTCAATCTGTCAATAATGACCCAAATCGCATCACAGCCTTTAGATGATCGAGGTAACTTCGTCACGAAATCCATGGAAATGTGATCCCATTTCCATTCTGGAATTGCTAAACTCTGAAGTAAACCTCCGGGCTTCTTCCTCTCAGCCTTCACTTGCTGGCAATTCAAGCACTTAGACACAAATTCTGCGATATCCGACTTCATCTGCTTCCACAAGAACTGTGTCTTTAAGTCATTGTACATCTTTCGGCCACCAGGGTGAATGCTAAACCGACTACTATGTGCTTCTGATAGAATCTGATGTATCAAATCTGAAACATCTGGCATGACAAGACGGTTATTTACATACAGTACATGATCACGTACCTTGTATTCTGACAAATGCCCTGATCTGACCATCTGAATCGATCTCTGCACATTCTGATCCGTTCTTTGGGCTTCTTTAATCCTCTAAATCAAATCAGGTTCAACATGAACGGAAGAAAGTCGTAGTGGTCTACTATCTGTATCGAATTCTAATCCAGACAAACAGCAGTTTTCAACTAACTTTGTAACACCTATCGTCGATAAGGATATGGAACAAACCTTTCGACTCAAGGCGTCTGCTGCTGCATTTGACTTCCCTGGATAATATTTGATCTCGCAACCAAAGTCTTTTAACAGATCAAGCCATCTACGCTGCCCCATGTTCAACTCCGACTGAGAAAACAAGTATTTTAGGCTTTTATGGTCTGAATAAATCTCAAATTTCTCGCCATAAAGATAATGACGCCAGATCTTTAGTGCAAATACGATAGCTGCCAATTCAAGATAATGAATGGGGTATCGAGTCTCGTGGGTCTTCAACTGTCTTGAGGCATATGCGACCACATGACCTCGCTGCATAAGAACACATCCCAAACCTCGGTGAGAGGCATCACAATATACAACGAAATCACCCGTACCTGAAGGAATCATCAAGACAGGTGCACTGGTCAGCCTCTTCTTCAATTCTATAAAGCTAGACTCACACTCCTCAGACCATAGTAATGGCGCATTCTTCTTTGTCAATTGTGTAATGGGCTTTGCAATACGGGAGAAGTCTTGGATGAATCGTCTATAGTATCCTGCTAGACCCATGAAACTGCGTATTTCTGGCACAGAAGTCGGTCTTGACCAACTGATCACAGCTTCCACTTTACTCGGATCTACAGAAATACCATCTCCAGATATGATATGTCCCAAAAAGACAACTCGATTCAACCAAAATTCACACTTTGACAATTTAGCATACAATCTCTCATTTCTCAGTGTCTGTAACACAATTCTGAGATGCTCTGCATGCTCATTCCTGTTCTTAGAATACACCAAAATATCATCGATAAAGACAATCACAAAATCATCCAAATAACTCTGAAAGATTTGATTCATCAAGCCCATAAATACCGCTGGAGCATTTGTTAAATCAATAGGCATGACAATAAATTCGTAATGTCCATACCGGGTTCGAAATGCTGTCTTCAGTATGTCTACATCTCGAACTCTGAGCTGATGATATCCGGACCGAAAATCAATCTTAGAATAAACAGAGGATCCCTGCAACTGATCAAATAAATCATCGATCCTAGGAAATGGATATTTATTCTTTATCGTGGCCTTATTCAATTGCCTGTAATCGATACACAACCGCATCGATCCATCTTTCTTTCGCACAAAAAGTACCGGAGCGCCCCAAGGAGATACACTAGGTCTGATATATCCCTTGGCTAGCAGATCTTCCAATTGTGCCTTCAATTCTTTCAGTTCAACAGGCGCCATCCTATACGGAGCTCGAGATATAGGAACAGTACCTGGCACAAAATCTATGCTGAAATCTACCTCTCGCACTGGAGGTAACCCTGGGATCTCCTCTGGAAACACATCTATAAAACTCCCGTACTATTGGCAAGTCTGCCAATGCCGGGCTTGATTTCTGTACATCTACTGCATACACAAGGAACCCATCTGCTCCTTTCTGCAACAACTTATTCATAGTCAAAGCCGAAATCAAGGGAATCCGAGATCTGGAACCCTTACCGTAGAATTTCCACTCTTCTGCCATCTCTGGTCTGAATCGGACAATCTTGTGGAAACAATCCACGGTGGCTCTGTACTTGGTTAACATGTCAATCCCAACAATGCAATCAAAATCATCTTACCCAAGTACTATGCAATCTAGATCAATTTCATGACCCTCAAACTGTAAGATGCAATGTCTAACCGTAGTCACAGCTATCAAACCACTTCCCAACGGAGAAGTAATGGACACTACATCCAACAAAGACTCAACAGGCAAGGAATGCAATAAATGCAAATCGTTCTGAGATGAATGTATGAGATGCACCCGTATCTATCAATATATAAGCAGGATAACCGCAAAGAGAACAGTTACCTGCTATGACATCGTCTGGTGCATCTTGGGCTTGTTCTTCCGTTAATGCAAACACTTGAGCCTGTTGTCGAGGAGGTTGGCTCACGGTCTGGCTACCTCTGGCTCTGGGCTGCATCTGTGACTGTGGTAGCTGGAAGGAGTGTACAGATGAAGCTTGCCTCTCAGGCTAAGCTACAGATGCAGATGACCCTGCACCTTGAAATCTCTGTGAGCTTCTCTGGGGACACACTTTGGCGAAGTGCCCCTGTTATCTACATATGTTACATCTGCCCCCTACACCCTGACACTGCTTTGTGGCATGCCTGCCCCCACAAGGACTGCAATATACACCCGTGTACCTTGTACTCTGATCAAAACCACTCTGTCTGGATCCACTGGAGCTCGACGAACTGCTCCCAGGTCTTTTGAATTGCTTCCCTTTCGCTTTCAACTGATCTTTCCGCCCGCTGCTACTACCACCGGTATCGAATCTAGGAGGAGGTTGTACTGGAGGTAGTGGTGGTCTCGGACTCGGGGTGACATACGGAACACTCCGTTGCCTAAGCAGTCCTGCTTCTACTACCTTTGGCACGGTTCAATGCCTCAACGAAATTGTTGGGTCTTCCAGTATTTACCAACGTAAAGATATCGGGATTTAAGCCGTTTATAAACTGATCTGCCACGGCCTCATCACTACCTGAAACATGAGGTGCAAAGCGAAGCAAGGAAGAAAATTTAGCGACGTACTCTTCAATGTTCAATTGTCCTTGCCTCAAGTTTGCAAACTCAGCGCCTTTATCTTTACGGTAGGATATAGGAAAGAATCGCTGATAAAACTCTGTCTTGAACACTTTCCATGTAATCTCCGTGCCACGCTGCTCCAATGCTCTTTTGATATACAACCACCAATTCTTAGCCACGTCTTGCAATTGATGGCCAATGAGTTTCACTCTTTTCTCATCACTGTATTCTAGAGACTCAAACAACATCTCGATATCCTCCAACCAGCTTACACATTCAATTGCATTCTCGGTACCCCGTAAGGTAGGTGGTCTGAAAGACTGAAATCGTTTTAACAGAGTCTCCATGGGTGTAGCAGTAACGTCCATTGGATCCCCGGATGTGCTACCCTGCTCTGGTGCTGTGGGTCGCAATGGCACTGCTGCTCTTCGAGGAGGCATGTATCTGATATTCAACAAATTAGTATATCATCTATACAACTGTCTCAGTCCTCCTCTGATCATTTACCTCTGATTCAGAATCGGCTCTGATTCAGTCTTTACTAATACATGCTGTAATACAAGTCAGATAACAATACCACATGCAATAATGAAAGCAATAAATCATGCTAGCACATCATAAAGCAAGGAAGAAGACTCGATCTACCCCGCTCATTCTATCTTATCTCAATCTAAAGGATCTATGGCTCTGATACAACCTGTTGTGGGGGCCCGGGCTCTAACTCATTTCTCTGGGATTAAATGGATCTTTACTATAAAAAGTGGGTCAAATTTTCGCTTTTCAACATTAATTCTAATGTATGTAAACAAGCATAAGTTCTTTATTTATATTACAAACATACCACATATCTTGTTCTAGTACATTAATCCAACTAGGGTTTACTACAACAAACCAAATACAAATAGTACAAGTCTAATAAAAACCACTAGTCCTCTGCTGCGCCCGAAGTCACCACGCTATCACGATCTCATCTCTGTCTCGACCCAGATCCTGCCCCACCTGTTGTTATGCACACATACAGACATAACAACTGCCGGAAACTCCGGTGAGAACAAATCCCAGTATAAACATGTATACATGCACATAATCAAACTAAAACATGCAACATGCTATTATGAATGACAATCATATAAACATGTAATGCGAATCAAACCATGTCTAGACTCGACTCGACTAGAACTCTAGGGATCCCGGTGTGAATAAGACGATCTATCACCTACCCTCCCAATCGGGGTGACGGTACGTCTTATTCCTAGACTTCGGCCTGATCTGTATCCACATCTACAATAGGAGAATAATCTTCCCCTAAGCTGTGATATCACCGAACATCTAGAAGTTTGACTGTTTCTGTCAAGACTCCCTATCTTAAATGCAATGCATAACAATCTGTAAACAATGCATAATCATCTCAAAAGATTTGAATACAAAACTATAAACAAATCACAATCATATTACATGATAAGCAATAAATCTAGTATGTGATTTTGGTTGGGAAACTCAAATGGGATCTCATTTGAGTTGTATCTCCCCAAACAAAAACATGCATTATACCTTTCTTATCAAATCGTTACCGATGTCGAGGTCTCGAAGACGAATCTTACCAATGTCAATCTGAAATGGCAATGTAGAGATGTATTCTATCAATATACAACTCAAAGCAACTCCTATACAATTCATATTCAATCTCGGTGACAATCAACGGTATAACGGCGTGATTTCTCAATACCGATATCTCAACGTATATCAACACTATAAAATCCTTAATTATAAACGACATAATCTATCTCATAACATCTCAAAGTCTACCAAATCTCATCTATAACCATTCTGGAAAATCATAACAATGGTATACAATATCCGTTCTTCGATTCGTTTACAATTCTATGATCCTCATAATTATAGGAACACATATTTCAAATAAAATCACAATTTCTCCAACATGTAGATTTCGAAACATGATGAAATTAAACCATACTTACATCCTCTTGTGGCCCTTGAAGCAAGGAACAAGAATCTCTATTCGGTATAAAAATCGGATGGCTAAATCTTAAGAAATCTTACATCAAACTTTGAAGAAACTTGAGGAATTCTAAGGGATGCTGTCGGTTCTTGTCTGCTGAAGGAAGAAATGGCTGAGTCAAGCACCACACACACATATATATATATATATATATATATATATATATATATATATATATATATGCCATGTGTCACAACGAGAAACAAAGGTGGATTCCTCGCATGCAGCACCGCGGGGGCGGTCACGTTAGTACCGCGGGTGCGCTATGCTCTCGGCAACCCTATTATTTTCCCAAAATAGCGACCGCGGGTGCGGTCTCTACAAGTCCGCGGGTGCGGTCTTTCTGCACCGCGGGTGCAGTGATGCTACGAATAAAATCTGCCAACTTTCTGTCCATGCACCGCGGGTGCGGTGTTTCCTAGCACCGCAGGTGCGGTGTGGCTTCGGCCATGCTCATTCAAAATTCCATAATTCATGAAATATTTGATACTTTCATCTTATGACATGCATTCTCATATCCTCCGAGTCGTACTTCAATAAGGACTAATAATCTCGAGGTTTACAATAGAGGTGTAACTTTCTTATTTTGAGTTTTGTTCAAATCATTGTGGAAGGTATGCCAAAAGAGCCCAGAAGTGTGTCGTGCCGTTTCGTCGTTCCTCCAGTGACACATGTTGGGAGATTTAGCATAATCTTTTACTTAGACCTCCAAATGATCTGAAATTTGGAGAGATTTAAGGAAAGACATAGGGCTACAATTTTGTAGTTTACAACTGTTTCTAATTCGGAAGGGAAGAGGCGTTTCTGAAGCGATCTTTAACGTGGCAGTGCTCAGAGGGGCGCCCGAGCGGTAATATATGACCGCCCGAGCGCCACTACTTCTGGAAATTTGGGTTTTGGGCAGAATCGTTGGCGCCCGAGCTGTAATTTTTGACCGCCCAAGCGCCGAGCACAGTACAAAAGCGTGTTTTCGAGATTTTAATGATATAAGGCATAGATTTGTTCACTTTTCCTCATTCTTTTCTCCTCCATTCTCGATTTCTTCAGCAAAGGGAGAGCTAGGGTTCCATTCTTCTCATTTATTTTCTTTAATCCAAGCTTCTTGTTAGTTATTTGTGTTGAGAGCAAGATTATTTTAGGATCAAGGAAGCTAAGGTAAGCTTTTGGTTTGGTTATTTCTTGGTTTTGGTGTGTGAGATGATATGGGTTTGTGGTGGTGTTGATTTTATGGGTTTATTGGTATTGTTGTTGGATTATTGAGATGTTGATGGTGTTATATATGATTTATTGTGTAGGTTGTGTACCAAGGGTTTATATTGAATGTGTTCTTGTTGGTTGTAAGTGGAATCTCATTCTTGTGTTTCAATGGATTTAACATGTTATTCCTTTCCATTTGATCCATATTATGTATTGAATTACATGATTGTATATTTGAGACAATTGAATGTCTCAATTGTGAAAAAGGGAATACAAGAGAAAAGAGTTTATAAAGTGTTTGATTAAATGCCCCAAAGAGAGTTTAAAATGATTTATGGATTGATAGATACATAGTCATAGATTGCATGCAATTAGTTGATCAATGACCATAGGCTTATATCCCTTAGAGTTTTCGATTTATATCGATGAGATATAAGTACAGAGACAGAGATACTTTATAGATATCAATCCAACAGAGAAAAGAGAAATATCATCTTATTGTTATACTATTGCTATGTTATTCATGATTCAGAGTTGATGTATTTAATGTTTTTAAAGCCATGTTTTACAGAGTATGCTATGTAAATTGCTATGTAAGAGTTTCACTTGCTGAGTTTTATACTCATTTCAGTTATTCATGTGATGCAGATAAGAGCGACGAACCAGGACGTTGATTGAAGCCGGGGTCATATGCATATAGAGATGGAATGAAGTGGAAGATTATTTTGTTACACATGATCAAAATGATATCTTGTATTTTGATGCAACACTTTTTGGATCATGTATATTCTTTGATGGCATATATATTGGAAATATATTTTGAATCCTTCCTCCCTTTAAAGAAAAATTTTAAATTCCAGTGTTATTTTATAAAATGGGTCAGAGGTGTCATAATTTGATACAGATAGTAGACCACTACGAGTTGCTACGATTCAAGTTGAGCCAGATTTGATTTTGAGAATTAAAGAAGCACAAAGAACTTATCAGAATATTCAGAAGTCAGTTTATATGGTCATATCAGGGCATAATTCAGAGTATGAGGTACACGATCATGTGTTGTATGTGAATAACCGTCTTGTAGTGCCAGATGTTTCTGATTTGAAACAGCAGATATTGGCAGAAGCACACTGTAGTCGGTTCAGTATTCATCCTGGTGGTAGGAAGATGTACAACGATCTGAAAACACAATTCTGGTGGAAACAGATGAAGTCAGGTATCGCAGCATTTGTGTCTAAGTGCTTGAATTGCCAACAGGTGAAGGCCGAGAGAAAGAAACCCGGAGGTTTACTTCATAGTGTATCTATTCCTAAATGGAAATGGGACCACATTTCCATGGATTTCGTTACGAAGTTACCACGATCATGCCGGGGCTGTGATGCGATTTGGGTCATTATTGACAGATTGACCAAATCAGCTTGTTTTATTCCGTATAGAATGACCTATCGACATGATCAGATGGCCGAGATATATATCAGAGAAGTAGTCAGATTACATGGTGTTCCGAAGTCGATCGTATCAGATCGTGATCCCCGATTCACTTCACATTTCTGGCACAGTTTGCAGCAAGCTTTATGTACGACATTGCACCTGAGTACTGCATATCATCCTCAGACTGACGGACAGTCAGAGCGGACTATCCAGACCTTAGAGGATATGCTGAGAGCTGTAGTGTTAGACTTTGGCACTAGTTGGCAAGATTCACTATCTCTTTGTGAATTTTCTTACAACAACAGCTATCAGACGAGCATCGAGATGGCACCGTTTGAAGCTTTATACGGCAAGAAGTGCAGATCTCCGATGTACTGGGATGATATCTCAGACGTACCAGAACTTGGGCCTGATATGATTCGTGAAATGACTGAGAAGGTAAAGATAATTCAGAAAAGAATGAAGACGGCACAAAACAGACAAGCCAAGTATGCGAACGTCAGACGTAGACCGTTAGTATTTGAACAGGGAGACAGAGTATTTTCAGAGGCGTTGTCAGATTTGGCAAACGTGGGAAGTTGTCTCCTAGATATATCGGTCCGTACGAGATTCTTGAGAAGATTGGCGATCGAGCATACCGACTTGCTCTTCCTCCTTCTCTATCCGGGATACATGACGTCTTCCATGTATCGATCCTGCGTAGATATATGCCTGATGCTTCTCATGTCATTCAGCCTGACGAAGCCGAGGTTGACGATACACTGAGTTATTTTGAGCAACCATTACAGATTCTTGATCGAAAAGAGAAGCAACTCAGAACGAATACTATTTCGCTTTTGAAAGTCCAGTGGAGTCGTCATGGCAGTAAAGAAGCAACTTGGGAGACAGAATCAGAGATGAGACAGAGATATCCCGAGTTATTTCTATGATGTGAGTATTTATTCAGCTTTTGATTTGCTTTTGTACATGCTTTGATTAACTGCTTACGAGTTCGAGGACGAACTCATATCTAAGAGGGGGAGAAATGTAATGCCCGAGAATTGTATGTTGATAAAACGAAATTATGAAATGTTGCGTGGACAGAGGACAGCACCCGCACAACAACCCCTATCGCACCCGCTATCATTTACCTGAATTTTGGAATGTGTTGCCGAAGAGGCACCGCACTCGCGCCTAGTATTCTACCGCACCCGCGGTTATGACTCATCAAAATGTGGAAGATTTACAGTAGCTTCACCGCACCCGCGGTCCCCGATGTAACACACCTGCGGTCGAAGCTCCTGAAATTTGAGATATGATACAGTAGGGTGAGCGCACCCGCGGTGAAAATAGGACTGCACCCGCGGTCGTTGATTTTGAAAATTTGGAAGGGGATTCCGTGAGCTGACTGCACCCGCGGTGTAAAATAGAGTGCACCCGCGGTCGCTGTTCTGGAATTTTTGATTATGGATAAATACGCCTAGCGCACCCGCGGTGCAACGTGTTGGAAGAAAAATAAGCCACTTGCTCTCAGCCATGCAATATAATATGTATGTGTCTTCATTTCCTTCAGACTTCAGCAGCAAGGACCGAGAAAGAGTTCAGAAATCCTCAAGTTCTTCATGGCTTTGAAGTGAGATTACTCAAGATCTAGCCATCCGATTTTTATTCCGAGTATATATTCTTGCTCCTCTCATCAAGGGCTATCAAAGGATGTAAGTATCTTTAAGTTTCAACATGTTTGGAAGTTTACATGTTGGGGAAATTCTGATATGCTTGTAATTATGTGTTCTTGAGATCATTGACATCGTAGAAACGTAAACGGATCGAGAAAATGATAGCATATGACATTGTTATGATTTTCAGCATGTATTGAGTTGAGATATGTAGATTTTAAGATGATAATGAGTATATTGTGCTGATTATGAGTTGAAGATTATGAATTGTTGATATATGTTGAGATTTGAATTGATCGGTATCGCGAGATCACGCTGTTATGCCGTCCAAATGTACCTAGATTGAATAATGATTTGTACAAGGCTTGCTTTGAGTTGTATTTTGATAAAATACGTCTATACATTGCCATTTCAGATTAAGACTGACAGAGTGGATATCCCGACTTCGAGACTTTGATTTATTCCAACGACAAGAAGGTATAATTAATGTGAATTCGGGAAGATACAACTCGAATTAGATTTGATTTAAGTTTCCCAAAATCACATACTAGTTGTTGTTTATATTTTGTTATGCTTATGCTTTGTTTACAGATTTATATTCAAGCATTAAGATAGGAGAGTCATTGGCAGATTTGCCAAATTTCTAGATGTTAGGTGATATCGACGCATATGAGCAGATTGACTCCGATTGCAGACATTCGATACAGACATGACCGAAGTCTAGGAATAAGACGTACCATCACCCCGATTGGGAGGGTAGGAGGCAGACTATGACGTCTTATTCACACCGGGATCCCTAGATTTAGATACGAGTCGAGTTAAAGAGTAAGAGTCGAATTGTTTTATCAGTATTCACTAATGTGTTATAATTACTGAAATATGTGTTATCATTTATTATGAAATTGTATGGTATGCATGTATAAATCTTTTATACTGGGTTTTTGTTCTCACCGGAGTACCCGACTTTTGTTGTGCATGTATGTGTGCATAACAACAGGGGGGACAAGATCAGGGTCCAGAAGAACTTGACGAGATGAGAGATCGAGATAGCGTGGTGATCACGAGCGTAAAAGATGGACTAGTAGTTTTTACTTTTGACATGCAGTGTGTTATAAACTCTAGTTTGTATAAATGACATGGAACAAGACATGTATGTACTGTTGGTTGAAAATAAAATAAGAATATCATTGTGTATGATTTATATACATTTTTTTATGTTATTAAAAGAAATTTTTTTTATGACCCACATTTTCTAGCAAAGTTTTAATTAATCCCAAAAAGAATTGAGTTAGAGCCCGGGTCCCCACACAAAATATGTCACAAAATAGCAAGAACATATCGATGATTAAATTTTTAATCCACAAAAATATGGAGTCTATATCAATCACACAATACTACAAATTTAGATAACCACGATTGTGCCTCCTATTGCATCATCGAGAAACTGCATTTCATCATTTGGTCGAATTAGATCCACCTTCTCTACCAAAATCTTATAAACCCAAACTTTCGAACATGATCTACCAAGAACAACATGATGCACTTTTGTGTTTGGATCTGTAGATGCAATTCGAACTTTCGCGACAACTAATCCATCAACAGACCAACGAAGCAACTAACATTTACTATTAGCACATATATCTCCACAACTCACATTTTTCAAATTTTATTGCAAATAAAAAATAGAAATTTATTAATTTTACGATTCCTATTTTGTAACAATCTTTTAGTTAAAAACGCGTACTTTTAAGATAGTTACCTGAGCTGTAGCAAGATGTTTTTTAACATACTAAAAATCACAACTTCTCTTTGCACCAATATTGATATCACTATTGCTACCAACTTCATTCCTAATACTGATACCTTTTCCAACACTAACTGTAACGCCCCAAAAATTTAAGGGCCACGTAAATCATATGCATGCAATTATTAAATTCTCTTGATTTTAATTAAATGTTTTAATTGCATAAATTAATTATGTTGTGCATATTTACATTTTAAAATATATTTTGTACATGGTTGCATTGAAATTGTATTTTTAAAAAGTTATTCAAGTTGCGATCGACGAACGGAGACCGAGGGCTGAAAAATAGAAAATGTTTTTATTAAATAGTTGTTTTTAATTATTTAAATTAAGGGTGATGCTTTTCTTTTTGTTTTTGAAAATAAGGGGTTTTGAGGTGATTTTATACGCCGAGACGTAATTTTTATCGGTGTCGGATTTTCAACAAAAAAACGCACGTTTTGACAACCCGACTAATAAATTCACAAACTTATTAAAGCAAAATTATTTTAATATTTTTAATTAAACACTAATGGGCTAAATGGGACTAATTAACTTGTTAATGGACCTAAGCTAGTTGTGACAACCCGGTGCCATCTGTTGCACAAACGTTTTGAAAACCCGGTGCCATCAGTTGCACGGACAATGAGCGGCTCCTGGCAGGCTTCTAGGTGGAGGGAACATGAATGAACCGACCCACACAAGAATGAGAGGGATTTCGATACTGTTCAATGTAATGGACTGTACAGTTGAAGAGGGCTTAAAAGATTTGATTGATACTACTCATATCACGAAGGTGCATCTTCTTTTCGGTAGCTCATCACATAAGAACTCAAAAGTTAAGCGTGCTTGACTTGGGGAAATTTTGGGATGGGTGGCCTCCTGGGAAGTTTCCCATAGTGCGTGTGAGTGAGGACATAAGCACGTGGAAAGACTCGTCTTGGTATAGCGAGGACAGTCGTCGAATCTGGGACGTTGAAGTAGTATCAGAGCCGACCTCTCTTAGTACGGTGTGGTTCAAGAACGAACCAAGCGGAAGCTGGTGGGCATGTGCGGCCCGGGGCCGAAGAGGGCGGGGCGTGATCGCTGGTGCCATCAGTTGCACGGACAATGAGCGGCTCATGGTAGGCTTCTAGGTGGAGGGAACATGAATGAACTGACCCACACGGGAATGAGAGGGATTACGAGACTGTTCAATGTAATGGACTGTATAGTTGAAGAGGGCTTAAAAGATTTTATTGGTACTACTCATATCACGAAGGTGCATCTTCTTTTCGGTAGCTCATCACATAAGAACTCCAAAGTTAAGCGTGCTTGAGTTGGGTCAATTTTGAGATGGGTGACCTCCTGAAAAGTTTCCCAGGGTGCATGTGAGTGAGGACATAAGCACGCTGGAGAGACCCGTCTTGATACAGTGAGGACAGTCATCGAATCTAGGGCGTTACATATGGTCTAAAATGTGTTGAACCTAAGGGAAAAGTTCACCAGAGTACTGGATCTAGTAGAGGATTCAACTCATGAGGACAACCCCCTATGAAGGTTAAAAACTATCAGTACTATAATTCCAGACCTGTTCAGAAGAGATACAGGCGAGACAACACAAACAGAAGGGAAAAACAACATTCCAATATGCATACTGTTAGAAGAAACAGATCCTCTGCTGCACACACCTCTATGGATACCCGAAGTACAAAAGCACCAAAAATTGTACAAATGTGGGTTCCTAAGGGACTAATAAGGATTGGACCCAAGTAGATTGGGTACCAGATACTAAAATTTTTGTTTGCAGGAACAGGTGAATAAAGCTAAAGTAAGTAGCTCCACATGGTATCTGGACAGTGGATGTTCCAGACACATGACTGGACAGAGAAATTTACTTTCTGAAATAATGAGCTGTACTGGACCAAAGATAACCTTTGGAGATAACTCAAAAGGTAAAACCGTGGGTAAGGGTAAGATTATCCATGGTAATATAACTATTAATGACGTACTACTTGTTGAGAATCTCTGCTATAATTTGATTAGCATCAGTCAACTGTGTGATAATGGTTATTTTGTAGCTTTTCAGAAGCACATATGCACAGTTAAATATTCTGCTGAGTATACTGTATTAACTAGAAAAAAGAGAAGGCAACACTTACAAAGTTTCATGGAACTTAGATCATGCTACTGTTCCTACATGTTTAGTTGCTTCTCTTACTAATAAGCATTGGATCTGGTACAAGAGACTGAATCATCTGACTTTCAAATCAATCAGTAATCTAAAGAAGAAGAATATAGTTGATGGTTTTCCTGATATTAGTTTTATTAAGAATCATGTTTGTTCTGCATGCCAGCTTGGAAAACAGATCAGATCCAGCTTCAAGAACAAAGGTAGTAAATCAACTTCAAGATGTTTGGAATTACTGCATATGGACTTATTTGTTCCAATCCATCATGGGCTTAGGGGGAATGAAATATACCCTTGTTGTTATTGATGATTTCTCTAGATTTACTTGGGTAATATTTCTTGCTGGAAAAGATCAAACCAATAACCTCCTGATCAAGCTTCTGAAAAAGATTCAAAATGAAAAATCTTCTTACATTATTAAAATCATAAGTGATCAGGGTACTGAGTTCACTAAAAAAATTCTTGAGTCGTATTTAGATGAACAAGGAATTCTTTATGAATATTCAGCTGCCAGAACGCCTCAACAGAACGGAGTAGCTGAGAGGAGAAACAGAACTCTTAAAGAAGCTTCTAGAACAATGCTAGCAGATGCAGATATCTCTCAGTGCTTCTGGACAGAAGCAATCAACACTGCATGCTACATGCAAAACAGAACAATGATCAAGAAAACGCATAATAAGACTCCTTATGAGATATGGAAAGGGAGTAAGCATAATTTATCTTATTTCCATGTGTTTGGTTGCAAATGCTTTGTTCTCAATAATGGCAAAAATTATTTAATTGCATTTGATTCAAAATCAGATGCTGAACTATTTTTTGGTTACTCTGCTGAGAGCAAAGCTTTCAGAATCTTCAACAAGAGAACTCTCAATGTTGAAGAATCGGTTCATGTTGTCTTCGATGAGGACATCAGTGCTCCTAAAATATCTAATATGTCCAATTTGAGTAACTGGTTAGACATGATTCACTTGGAACTGGATAGTGAAGATGATGCAGAACCAAGTATCAAAGATGTTCACAATCCAGAACCAGACATTCCAATAGTGGAACCAGAAGTACAGACATTAGATTTACTAGTACCAGCAGAAGACACTCAAGAACCTACCACTGGTTCAGTTGAGATCAATCCAAATATATCAAACCAGGAAGAATCCCTTTAAACCCTTTTATTTGGAGAAAATCTCATCCTCCATCTTTGGTTATCGGAAATCCAGCAGCGCCCTTGAGAACCAGAAGGCAACTGATTAATGAATATATGCATGCTGCTTTTATTTCTCAGGATGAACCAAACAAAATTGAAGAAGCTTTTCTGGATCCTAGTTGGATTGAAGCTATGCAAGAAAAACTGAATCATTTCAAAAGAAACGAAGTTTGGTTTCTAGTACCTAGAACTTCTCACCAAGCTGTCATTGGAACTCGGTGGGCATTCAGAAACAAACTAAATGAAGAAGGCATAATGATTAGAAATAAAGCAAGACTGGTGGCTCAAGTTTTTAGACAAGAAGAAGGAATCGACTATGATGAAACCTACGCGCCAGTAGCAAGGCTCGAAGCTATCAGAATATTTTTGGCCTTTGTTGCTTTTAAGAATTTCAAAGTTTATCAAATGGATGTAAAGAGTGCCTTCCTAAATGGTCTACTACAAGAAGAGGTTTACGTCGAACAGCCTCCAGGTTTTATTGACTGTGGGGACCCGGGTTCTAACTCAATTCTTTGGGATTTAATTGGATCTTTGTTCGAAAATGTGGGTCAAAAATTTGCTTTTATCATTAATTTAAATGTAAAATTAAAGCATAACATGTCTTGATATAATAATTACACAACATCAGATACATACAAATCTGTCTAGTACAATCATACAACTAAGGTTCGAATCTCAAATACAAGTAGTTCAGATCTAAACAGAAACTACTAGTAATCTGCTGCTACACCCGGTATCACCACGCTATCAACTCTCTCTTCCTCGTCGTGACCCTGATCCTGCCCCACCTGTTGCCATGCACACATACAGACACGACAACAGCCGGATAACTCCGGTGAGAACATATCCCAGTATAAAACATGAATGCATGCAATGTCATAAATCATGTACACAAACATAGCATATAACATAAATTGTAATCTAAAACATGTAAAAGAATACAAATCTGTATTCAACATTTAAATCTTGACTCGACTCATTTCTAATCTAGGGATCCCGGTGTGAATAAGACGGTCTGTTACCTACCCAACCACTCGGGGCAACGGTACGTCTTATTCCTAGACTTCGGTCAACTCTGTATCGAGGGTCTACACATATAGCAAATCTGCTCCTATGCGTCGATACACCGAAACGTCTAGTTTTGGCAAATCTGCCAATATCTCCTATCTCAGGACTCGAATATAAATCAATAAACAAAATATTACATAATCAATGTAATAACAATCTAGTATGTTATTTAGGGAAACTCGTATCAAGTCTGAATCGAGTTGTGCAATCCCGTGACCACATGAATTATACCTTTCTTGTCGAATCGTCGGTCGAAGTCTCGAAGTCGGATTGTCACTCTGTCAAAACTAATCTGAAATGACAATATAACAATGCATTCTATCAAGATATAACTCATATCAAAATCTTGTACAAGTCAATACTCCATCTCGGTAACAATTGACGGCATAACGGCGTATGTCTTTGATACCGGTAACTCAATCTCAACATAACAATATCATAATGAATCCCAACAACTCATAATCTCATCTAAACATCAATCCATCAGCTAGAATCTGTAAAATCTTCACATAATACATGCTGGAATTTCGAACGTATAGCATATGGCATCTGAAATTCGATCCGTTTACGTTTCTACGATGCTTAGTATATCAAAAACACATAATTTAGGTCAAATCTGAATTCTTCCAACACATAATTTTCGAAACATGCTGGAAATGAACAATACTTACATCCTCTTGTAGCCTTCAAAGAGAGGAACACAAATCCTAACTCGGAATATAAATCGGATGTATAAATCTTGCCAAACCAAGGTTCTAATCCACCTTGAAGCTTGAGGATTCTTTGGAGAAGGAGCTCGGTTCTTATTCTGAATGCCAAAGAAAATAAAGACACCTATTACATATTGCATGCAAAGGGACGAGTGTTCATGTTGTTCAAATGACACGCACTACCGCGGGTGCGGTAGTTTAAGAGCGCGGGTGCGCTAAGCTCTCGGCAGCACTAATATTTTCTGAATCTCGATCACCGCGGGTGCGGCACTTGCATCACCGCGGGTGCGGTCTCACCACCGCGGGTGCGGTCTTGCACGCACCGCGGGTGCGGTGTTGCTTCGCACAATTCCCTCAACTTTCTGTCACCTACACCGCGGGTGCGGTAGTCCTAGCACCGCAGGGGCGGTGTGGCTTCGGCCATGCTTGCTCAAACTCTCATTTTTCATGTCATGCATTCTCCTCTTCAAGTCTCACATCGATGACACGGACAATTCTCAAGCCTTACATTTCTCCCCCTCTTAGACAGGAGTTCGCCCTCGAACTCACAAGCAATTAATCATGTAAATGTATACAAATCAGTGCAATCAAAACTGAAAGGAAAACTCACATCATATGAATAGCTCGGGATGCCTCCGTCTCATCTCAGACTCTGTTTCCCAAGTTGCTTCCTCGATGCCATGACGACTCCATTGAACCTTCACAAGCGGAATGGTCTTGGTTCTGAGTTGTTTCTCTTTCCGATCAAGAATCTGTATCGGTCTTTCAATATAGCTCAGAGTCTGATCTATCTCGGCTTCATCAGGCTGAATGACATGAGAACTATCTGGCATATATCTGCGTAACATCGATACATGAAAAACGTCATGTATACCAGACAATGAAGGAGGAAGAGCAAGTCTGTAAGCTCGATCGCCAATCTTCTCAAGGATCTCATACGGACCGACGTATCTAGGAGACAACTTTCCACGCTTGCCAAATCTGACAACGCCTCTGAAAGGTGAAATCTTCAGAAATACTCTGTCTCCCTGTTCGAATACTAACGGTCTGCGTCTGATATTGGCGTACTTCGCCTGTCTATCCTGTGCTGTCTTCATTCTCTTCTGAATGACCTTCACTTTATCGGTCATCTCACGAATCATATCAGGCCCTAATTCTGGTACCTCAGAGATATCATCCCAGTACAACGGAGATCTGCACTTCTTTCCGTATAAAGCTTCGAACGGTGCCATCTCTATGCTCGTCTGATAGCTGTTTGTTGTATGAAAACTCACACAACGGCAGTGAATCTTGCCAACTAGTACCAAAGTCTAGTACTACAGCTCTCAGCATGTCCTCTAAAGTCTGGATAGTCCGCTCTGACTGTCCGTCCGTCTGAGGATGATAAGCAGTGCTCAGGTGTAAAGTCGTACCCAAAGCCTGCTGTAAGCTGTGCCAGAAATGAGAAGTAAATCGTGGATCACGATCTGATACGATCGACTTCGGCACACCATGCAATCTGACAACCTCTCTGACATATAACTCTGCCATCTGATCGTGTCGATAGGTCATCCTGTACGGAATGAAACAGGCAGATTTGGTCAATCTGTCAATGATGACCCAAATCGAATCACAGCCCCGTGAAGATCGAGGTAACTTCGTCACGAAGTCCATGGAAATGTGGTCCCATTTCCATTCAGGAACAGACAAACTCTGAAGTAAACCACCGGGCTTCTTCCTCTCTGCCTTCACCTGTTGGCAATTCAGGCATTTAGACACAAATTCTGCAATGTCTGTCTTCATTTTCTTCCACCAGAATTGTGTCTTCAAGTCATTGTACATCTTTCTGCCACCAGGATGAATGCTGAACCGACTACAGTGTGCCTCTGACATGATCTGTCGTATTAAATTTGAAACATCTGGCACCACTAGACGGTTATTCACATACAGAACGAATCTCTGACCTGATATTCTGAGATATGTCCAGCTCTGACCATATCAATCGATTTCTGAACGCTCGGATAGGTTCTCTGCGCTTCTTTGATCCTCAAAATCAAGTCTGGCTCAATCTGAATCGCAGCAAGTCGCAACGGTCTACTCTCTGTATTAAATGTCAACCCAGACAAGCAACAATCCTCTACTAAATTCGATACACCTACAGTCGAAAGGAAAGAGCACATACCTTTCGACTCAAGGCGTCTGCCGCTGCATTCGACTTTCCTGGATGGTACTTGATCTCGCAATCAAAATCTTTCAGCAGATCAAGCCATCGTCGCTGCCTCATGTTCAACTCTGACTGAGAAAAGAGATACTTCAGGCTCTTATGATCGGAATAGATTTCAAATTTCTCGCCATACAGATAATGACGCCAGATCTTGAGTGCAAATACAATTGCCGCCAATTCAAGATCATGAATCGGGTAACGAGTCTCGTGTGGCTTCAACTGTCTAGAGGCATACGCTATCACGTGCCCTCGCTGCATAAGAACACATCCTAGCCCTCTGTGAGATGCGTCACAATATACAACGAACTCACCTGTACCTGAAGGAATCGTCAATACAGGCGCACTAGTCAGCCTCTTCTTTAGTTCAACAAAACTGCTCTCACACTCTTCTGACCACACAAATGGCATATTCTTCTGTGTCAACTGGGTGATAGGCTTCGCTATACTGGAGAAATCTCGGATAAAACGTCGATAATACCCGGCTAGACCCATGAAACTGCGTATCTCAGGCACATAAGTCGGTCTCGGCCAACTGATCACAGCCTCAACTTTACTCGGATCTACCGCAATACCCTCTCCAGATATAATATGCCCCAAGAAGACAACCTGTCGCAACCAGAATTCACACTTGGACAGTTTAGCATACAACTGCTCATTTCTCAACGTCTTCAATACAATTCTCAGATGATCTGCATGCTCAGTCAGACTCTTCGAATATACCAAAATATCATCAATGAACACAATCACAAAATCATCTAAATATCTCTGAAAAATGCGGTTCATCAAACTCATAAACACCGCAGGTGCATTCGTCAAACCAAAAGGCATAACAATAAACTCGTAATGCCCATAACTGGTTCGGAATGCAGTCTTCGGTATATCAACATCTCTAACTCGGAGCTGATGATACCCTGATCTCAAATCAATCTTCGAGTATACAGAAGATCCCTGTAACTGATCAAACAAGTCGTCGATGCGAGGCAGAGGATACTTGTTCTTCACTGTTGCCTTGTTCAACTGCCTATAATCAATACACAGTCGCATCGAACCATCTTTCTTTCTAACGAAAAGCACCGGAGCACCCCAAGGTGATACACTGGGTCTGATATATCCCTTGGACAAAAGATCTTCCAACTGTGCTTTCAACTCTTTCAGCTCTATCGGTGCCATCCTATACGGAGCTCTCGAGATAGGAACACTGCCTGGCACAAGATCAATGCTGAAATCAACCTCTCGAACCGGAGGCAACCCTGGAATCTCCTCAGGAAAAACATCTGCAAACTCGCAAACCACTGGCAGATCTGCCAATGCTGGGCTCGACTTCAGTAGATCTACTGAATATACGAGAAAGCCCTCTGCTCCTCTCTGAAGCAATCTACTCATAGTCAGAGCAGATACTAAGGGAATCCGAGATCTGGAACCCTTTCCGTAGAATTTCCACTCATCTGTCATTTCGGGTCTGAATCTGACAATCTTGTGGAAACAATCTACAGTGGCCCTGTACTTGGTTAACATATCTATGCCAACTATACAATCGAAATCAGCCAAACCAAGTACTACACAATCAAGATCAATCTCATGCCCCTCAAACTGAAGCATACAGTGTCGAACAGTAGTCACAGATATCAAACCACTTCCTAACGGAGAAGCTATAGACACTACCGTAGACATCGACTCAACAGGCAATGAATGTCTCAATGCAAAATGTTCAGATATGAATGTATGAGATGCACCTGTGTCTATCAACACATATGCAGGATAACCGCAAAGAAAACAGCTACCTGCAATGACGTCATCTGGTGCCTCCTGCGCCTGCTCCTCTGTCAGGGCAAAAACACGTGCCTGCTGTCTGGGAGGCTGACTCACCGTCTGACTACCTCCTGGTCTCTGCTGGGTCTGTGTGGAGGGTGGCTGAAAGGAGTGTACAGAAGATGCCTGTCTCTCCATCTGTGGCGCTGGTGCTGATGATCCTGTGCTCTGGAATCGTTGTGCACCTCTCTGGGGACAAACTCTAGCGAAGTGTCCCTGTTGCCTACAGATGTTGCAGCGTACCCAGAACTCCTTGACACTGCTCCGTGGCATGTCGCCCTCCGCACGAACCACAGTATGCGCCACTATAATCTGACCCCGGACCTCTCTGTCGAGATCCACTCGAACTTGATGAACTACTTCCGGATTTCTTAAACTGTCTGCCCTTAGCCTTCAGAAATTCCTTCTTGCCACTACCACTAGCTCCACTGTCAAAACGAGGAGGAGGTGGTGGAAACTGTACGGTAGTAGGCTGTAGCGGTCTCTGCCCCTGAACACCGTAGGAAGCCCCTCGCTGCCTGATCAAGCCAGCCTCTGCTCCCTTCGCTCGGTTCAGTGCCTCTGAAAAAGTACTAGGCCGACCCGTGTTCACCAAAGTAAAGACATCGGGGTTCAGCCCGTTGATGAACTGATCGGCCACTGCCTCGTCGTTTCCGGCCACATGCGGTGCAAATCGAAGCAACGCAGAAAATTTAGCAACATACTCCTCAATGTTCCACTGTCCCTGTCTCAGATTCGCAAATTCAGCTCCTTATCTTTCGGTAGGAGACAGGGAAGAAGCGCTGATAGAACTCATCTTTGAAGACTTTCCAGGAAATGTCAATGCCTCGGTGCTCCAAGGCTCTCTTCGTAGTCAACCACCAGCTCTTGGCAACCTCTTGCATCTGATGCCCTATCAGTTTCACACGTCGCTCATCAGTATATGCCAAAGACTCAAACAACATCTCGATATCATCAAGCCAGCTCTCGCACTCTACTGCACTCTCTGTGCCCTTCAGGGTAGGCGGATGGAAGGACTGAAATCTCTTCAATAATGTCTCCATCGGCGTAGCGGTAACATCCATCTGTGCACCTGATGTGCTACCCTGCTCTGGCTGTGGTATACGTCTAGGCGGCATAAATCTGATTATCAAACTGATTAGTACACAATCAATATCATCTGTCTCAGCCCTCCTCTGATCATAGACTCTGATCGAGAATCGGTTCTGATTCAGGTTTATAATGCTGTAAATCAATTCAGATACAATACAACATATAATAGGGAAAGCAATAAATCACGACATGCTAGCATGATATAAGCAAGGAAGATGACTCGATCTACCCCGCTCATTCTATTCTATCTCAGTCTACAGAACCTACTGCTCTGATACCACCTGTTGTGGGGACCCGGGTTCTAACTCAATTCTTTGGGATTTAATTGGATCTTTGTTCGAAAATGTGGGTCAAAAATTTGCTTTTAACATTAATTTAAATGTAAAATTAAAGCATAACATGTCTTGATATAATAATTACACAACATCAGATACATACAAATCTGTCTAGTACAATCATACAACTAAGGTTCGAATCTCAAATACAAGTAGTTCAGATCTAAACAGAAACTACTAGTAATCTGCTGCTACACCCGGCATCACCACGCTATCAACTCTCTCTTCCTCGTCGTGACCCTGATCCTGCCCCACCTGTTGCCATGCACACATACAGACACGACAACAGCCGGATAACTCCGGTGAGAACATATCCCAGTATAAAACATGAATGCATGCAATGTCATAAATCATGTATACAAAGCATAGCATATAACATAAATTGTAATCTAAACATGTAAAAGAATACAAATCTGTATTCAACATTTAAATCTTGACTCGACTCATTTCTAATCTAGGGATCCCGGTGTGAATAAGACGGTCTGTTACCTACCCAACCACTCGGGGCAACGGTACGTCTTATTCCTAGACTTCGGTCAACTCTGTATCGAGGGTCTACACATATAGCAAATCTGCTCCTATGCGTCGATACACCGAAACGTCTAGTTTTGGCAAATCTGCCAATATCTCCTATCTCAGGACTCGAATATAAATCAATAAACAAAATATTACATAATCAATGTAATAACAATCTAGTATGTGATTTAGGGAAACTCGTATCAAGTCTGAATCGAGTTGTGCAATCCCGTGACCACATGAATTATACCTTTCTTGTCGAATCGTCGGTCGAAGTCTCGAAGTCGGAATGTCACTCTGTCAAAACTAATCTGAAATGACAATATAACAATGCATTCTATCAAGATATAACTCATATCAAAATCTTGTACAAATCAATACTCCATCTCGGTAACAATCGACTGCATAACGGCGTATGTCTTTGATACCGGTAACTCAATCTCAACATAACAATATCATAATCAATCCCAACAACTCATAATCTCATCTAAACATCAATCCATCAGCTAGAATCTGTAAAATCTTCACATAATACATGCTGGAATTTCGAACGTATAGCATATGGCGTCTGAAATTCGATCCGTTTACGTTTCTACGATGCTTAGTATATCAAAAACACATAATTTATGTCAAATCTGAATTCTTCCAACACATAATTTTCGAAACATGCTGGAAATGAACAATACTTACATCCTCTTGTAGCCTTCAAAGAGAGGAACACAAATCCTAACTCGGAATATAAATCGGATGTATAAATCTTGCCAAACCAAGGTTCTAATCCACCTTGAAGCTTGAGGATTCTTTGGAGAAGGAGCTCGGTTCTTATTCTGAATGCCAAAGAAAATAAAGACACCTATTACATATTGCATGCAAAGGGACGAGTGTTCATGTTGTTCAAATGACACGCACTACCGCGGGTGCGGTAGTTTAAGAGCGCGGGTGCGCTAAGCTCTCGGCAGCACTAATATTTTCTGAATCTCGATCACCGCGGGTGCGGCACTTGCATCACCGCGGGTGCGGTCTCACCACCGCGGGTGCGGTCTTGCACGCACCGCGGGTGCGGTGTTGCTTCGCACAATTCCCTCAACTTTCTGTCACCTACACCGCGGGTGCGGTAGTCCTAGCACCCGGGCGGTGTGGCTTCGGCCATGCTTGCTTAAACTCTCATTTTTCATGTCATGCATTCTCCTCTTCAAGTCTCACATCGATGACACGGACAATTCTCAAGCCTTACATTGACCATTTTTCATCTCATCATGTATTCAAATTACACAAAGCTCTGTATGGTTTAAACAGGCACCTAGAGCATGGTATGACACTTTGTCACAATTTCTTATCACTCATGATTTTACAATTGGCACAGTAGACAAGACCTTGTTCACTCTAGTCAAGAATTAACATATTCTATTAGTGCAGATCTATGTTGATGACATTATTTTTGGGTCAACTAACCCCAAACTATGTGCAAAATTTGCTAAGTTGATTCAGGATCAATTCGACATGAGCATGATGGGAGAATTAACATTCTTCCTATGGTTGCAGCTCAAACAACTTGATACTGGTATTTTCATAAATCAAGCCAAGTATACTAAGGAGCTACTGAAAAAGTTTGGTATGGAAGCATGCTCTGCTGCTTCCACTACAATGAGCTCATCTACCAAGATTGATAAAGATGAAAGTGGAATTTCAGTAGATGTAACTCAGTATCGTGGTCTCATTGGCTCACTATTGTATCTTACTGCCAATAGACCTGATATTCAATTTGTTGTCTGCATTTGTGCAAGATTTCAATCTAACCCCAAGCAATCTCATTATATTACTGCTAAATGTATTCTGAAGTACTTAAAAGAAACTCAAAATGCCGGCTTATGGTATCCCATTGATTCATCTTTAAATCTTATTGGATATTGAGATGCTGATTATGTAGGTTGCAAACTAGACAGGAAAAGCACAAGTGGTTTTTAAGGTCCACGTAAACCATATGCAAGCAATTATTAAATTCTCTTGATTTTAATTAAATGTTTTAATTGCATAAATTAATTATGTTGTGCATATTTACATGTTTAAAATATATTTTCTACATGTTTGCATTAAAATTGTATTTTTTAAAAGTTATTCGAGTTGCGATCGACGAACGGAGACAGAGGGATAAAAATATAATTTTTTTATTAAATAGTTGTTTTTAATTATTTAAATTAAGGGTGATGCTTTTCTTTTTGTTTTTGGAAATAATGGATTTTGAGGTGATTTTATACGCCGAGACGTAATTTTTATCGGTGTTGGATTTTCAACAAAAAATGAACGTTTTGACAACCCAGCTAATTAATTCACAAACTTATTGAACCAAAATTATTTTAATATTTTTAATTAAACACAAATGGGCAAAATGGGCCTCATTAACTTGTTAATGGACCTAAGCTAGTAGTTAGTGTTTTAATTAACTATTTAAAACCATAAACCTACCCCATAACAAAACAATTCACACGCCCCACCTCCCCTACAATTTACAAATTCTCTCCCAACTCATATTCAAGGCACACACAAAATTTTGAAGGGAAAAAGCATCAAATTCTTCAAGGTTTTCAAGGGTTCTTCGTGCCATTGTTCTTCGATTCGTCGGCGTAAAATCATGCGTTAAAAACGCAAAGACATGCCATATTCTTCTTTTCCTCATCATCACACCATATTATGTATTTATGTTTGAAAATAGCATGAAAACAAGTTGCACCTTATTATTTTCGTACAAGCATCTTAGGTGGTTTTGAAAACATGTAATTTGATCCATAATCATGAAATTCGTGTACCCCCAAGGGGCTGCCATGATTAGGATAGGGTTGAGGGATGTTTTTACATGTTTTAGAGATTTCTTAATCACCCCAATATGCTGCAAACATGAATAGAAATAGGATGGAATCGTGGGACAAGGAAGATAGTAGAACTGTGTGTGTGTGTTGGTTTGTTCTTGGTGCAAGAACTCGGTTACTATGCATGGGGCTTGGGTGCTTGGCTAGGGCTGGCTCGGGCTCGAGTAGGTTTAGGGGAGAGAGCCTGGTAGAGTCCTAGGGGCCAAGGCTCGCGCTAAGCAAGCTGGAAGAGTCCCTGCGTGAAGGGACTCTTCACGGGCAGGAATCTGGGGTGACCGAGAGTTATAAGGGTTATGGCTCGGTTTGGGGCTAGGCTAGGGGTCCATCAGGGTCCTAGGATGAGGGGCAGTGGTCGGGCTAGGGGTTGGGGTGATTGGGTCTCAGTTGGATCGAAGGAGAAGTGGAACCCGTGAGGGAACAAAAGTAGCGCGCAATTTCTGTTGGCTTGAGGCGGCTCGTGCGAACGGTCCAGGGGTTGGGCTGGTCTGGGTCAAGTTTGGGCATGTTCCAGGATAGCTAGGGTCACAAAGGGTCAAGTGGTTAAGGGCTGGAGGTGTCCTAGTTGGCTAGGAGTATTGGGGAAGGGAAGGGAGTCACGCACACACAGGTGCAGAATGTTGGGCCAAGTTTCAGAAGTGTTTTGGGCAGGCCAAGTCTGGTTTTTCGAGCTGGGCTTGCACAGCAGGGTCCCTAGGTGATTTGGATCGGGTTTGGCTCGAGGTGGCTCAGGCGTGGCTCGAGTAAATTAGGAGATGGCTCGGTGTGTTCGATAAGGTGTCAAAAACGAAAATTAAAAGGCTAAAATTTAATTCACGGGTCCACCGGCGTGGCTCATGATTTGGAAGGGTAGAATAAATCATAAAATTACTATTTTTAAATTTTGGAATCAAAATAATGAGTTTTGGATTTATTCGAGATTTAATTGCCGCACGAAACGCTAATTAACGAGTTAATTGAAACGCCTATATTTAAGCTTAATAAAGTTATGAAAAATTAGGTTTAAGATTAAATAATTATTAAAATTCTAATTCTTTAATTTGGGAATTTTATATTAAGGTTTGGTTTAATTCGGGTATAAAACGCATTAATATGTTATATATAAAGAATAAATTAAAAATCATCGATTTAAGCTAAATAAAAATATGAGAAAATTCATGTAAGCTTAAATAATTATTTGGGACATGTTAGAGTCAATGAAATTAAGAAAAAGTCAAAAACGTGAAATTTTACGTCTAGAGGTAAAACGGTCATTTTATACCTAGAAATTAGTAAGCGTCATTGCAGTACCCTAAATGCTGTTTTAAATGCTAATATGATTATTTACAATGATTATGGATGTTTAAGACTTTTTATATATTGAATTATTATTTTTAAATGTCTATGATTTTTATGATTTAATTTGGACATTTAAAAGAAATGTTGCATGCTTGGTTTCAAAATAAAATGATATTATATGCATGTTTTTATTAAGTGATGGAAATACGATATGTTGAAGGATCTGAAGGGATTTTGACCACAACATTTTGGATATATTGTGAGGGTTATGGTCCCAGTGGGAGCCCGACGATCGTGTTTCTTGGATACGGATATGGATACGAATACGAATACGAATATGTTAATACATTGGCCAGGGCCAGTTGACTGGTGAGAGTGTTGTTGGTGTCCCCCGCCGCCCAGTACTGCGGGTTTCTCTAGATGGATCCATCGCATAATACGATTAAGAATACGAGTCATAATCACGATCTGAATTCAACAAACACGAATATGAATATGAATATATATACGAATATGTATATGGATATGAATATGAATATGTTTATGTTGATATGAAAATGTTTATGATAATGTTTATGTTTAAAGAGGATGCATCATCATGAAAATGGTTTTGTTTAAAGTTTATGCATCTTCATGAAAACGAAATTTTAAGTACAAGTAATTTTAACGGTTGCCTGTGATCTGTATATTTAGTACTTGTTATCAAGAATATGATGTGTTGAGTCTTTATACACAGTAGGTGTGATTGATGCAGGTGATCATGATAATAATGTTTGTGGAGGTCTTGATGGATGACTTTGCTGGACTGAAGGTGCACATAACCCGATGACCGACGCTAGTTTTCCGCACTAGTTATAATTTATGATTTTAAATGATGCTAAAGATATTTTTACGACGATTTAATTATGAGAGGTTATAGTATGTGCTATACTTTTCAAATAATGTTTTTAGGTTGGTAAAACGTTTGACGATTTTATGCTTTAAAATATTTTCCTTTGGATTTTTAAATGTCAGTTGGATTGTTTATCTCTAATTAAAAGTGTGAATAATTGTTTGCAACAACCATTGTGATTTTACCCTTTTACCCATAATTCTTCCTCAAGTGTTCCCCTTAAATTGTGATTTTACACTTTCACCCTTATTATGTAAATTCAACACACCATTTCCCAATCGCTTCTTCCCTCAGACCCCCACTTTCCCCTTTCCGTCTCTTCTTCCCTTACACCAAACTCCTACGCTATTTCATTTCGCTTTGCACAATCTGATTCCAAACAAATACAGTTATTTAATTTCGATTATCTACACCGGCTATTTTCCGTCCGTGGTGGAATCTTTCTGATCATCGGTTGTTTTATATTTCAAGATACCTATTTTAGCGTTGTTCGCCGTGAATTCTTGCATTCCATTGACGATTCCCCGTAAGGAGTTTTCCAATTCCAGTGATGCTATTTTCCCCGTAAGGATTTTTTCATGCTTTTTATGCTATTTTTTTGATTAGTTTATCAATTTTGTACTACATTTCATTCCTTCAGTTCAGTTGTTGTTTTGTGTATTTACTTCAGTGGCTTGTGGGTTCAATTGAAACTATTAGCATATCGATTGGATTAGAGGCACATGACAAGTACAGCGCTGCTAAATCAGTTGCTACGTCGAATTCATCATCTCATCCACACAGATTTGCTTATTCAATGTCAAATTTCCCTTAATATTTTTAAGCCCATGTTGCTTTATTTTATATTTGTTTTTATATATTTTGGCAGTTTCTTCTCTGAGGGTGCTGAGCAATTGCCGCACAAGATACCTTTGTATGCAACATTGGTACGCAAGCCTTTTCTGCTCAAGTTTTATTCTGCTTAACTTAGATACTACTTACTTATATTTATTCTCTTGGAATGTGCTTATATGTGTTGAGACATTCTACGTTCTTATGGCCACTATGGTGTTTGTATATTCTGTTTGCTGGTATATTACTCATCTACTAAACAATGAAGTTTTGTTTGAAAACCATAGCAGTAAATTGAGACCAAAAATGCATATAAGCTGGCCAATATGTAGTCTCACTTAGATTTTTGGGGATTTTGTTAAGATATGTAGTTTCAGAACACCTATTAGGTTATTACCATTCAAGTTGCGGAAATTGAATAAACTTACACTATCAAATTTTCATGGAGCATATATCTGGGATTAGAATATCTGAGATTATTAAATCAATCACTTGTAACTTCGATTTGGCATGATTTAATTATTGCTCATTAATTATCTTATGGGTTTGGTGCCACTGGGAGGACACTTTTTAAAGGTATAACATCAATCAATGAATGTGGATGAAATTAGGCCACAATTACCATTTATATTGTAAAGCTAAGTTGTGTCAGGGACATGACTTCCTGTGGGTGGTGCACATATTACCTTAAATTTTCTAGGGATGGAACTGATTCACGCAATATTGTTTTCTTGTGTGAGTGCATTACTATTAATTTAGCAGTGGGGTGACCATTAGGGTTGATGAAATACGAATTGGTAGTTTTTTTTTTATTAAAACATGAAATGAACCATTTTTTTCGATTTTGATTGGCTCAATAACGTGACTGCATCAATTTCGTGATTTTAAACAACTGTGTTGTTATCAATGTTTTTCTATTTCAATGTTCCAGTTTATATATGTAGAGTGACTTGAATCTTGATAAGTAGTACTTTATTTCCTCCTACATATAATTGATTTATTTGAATTGATTTGGCAATTCCAATTTCCTCATCAATTAATTCCAATTTGCTCATCCACATAAAAGTTCACCATGGGCTGGACATCTTCACTTAACTCATCCAAAAGGTTTGCTTTTAACATTTTGCTCAATGCGCATTTAGTTTTTTTTTTTTTGTAAAATATTTCATTTTCGTATGATCATTTTAATATTGTAACATTTTGCATTTCTCCCTCAATAATGTAACGAAGTAGCTAATAGGTTCACACAAATCAATCTCCTCTTACTCCATGATTGTCACTATTGTGATACGATATAATATCTCGAAATTCTTTTTATCAACAGGTTGTTATTCGAAGGTAATAGCTCTAAGGCTACCGCTAATATGCCGTCAGAATCAAACTACCAAGGTATAATTTTTTCTTTATAGGCTACTATGAGCCTCACCGATCGTATTCAAAACTCAATCGTGTCTTTCTGCAATCTTAAAATGAATATATATAATGGTATTGTCATAAAATATTTATAATTTACTTATGTTATATTCATGAATAATTTGGGCCATCCTCTTCTTAACAAACCAGGATTTCTTCAGTTGCAGTCAACATTTATAACGGGAATGCTGCACAACCCAAAATGTAACGAAGCAGAAAGAATAAACTTATGGTACGTACAAGATCCTCATTCTTTTTGCATTATGAGTTATTTTTTGTTGTTAAACAAATTTCTTTGGCTAGGTTGGAACATATTATGGGAAAACAAAGTTTTAATAGACTATGGGCGGCAAAATCAATCAAACAATGTGAGGAAATCGAACTAGAGCAATTGATGGATAAGAAAATTTCTTTGAAGCATGTACAAGCAATATTATATCTCGGTATATGGTTTCCAAAATAAATTACATAAGATGATGCTACTAAATATAATATAAATATATAATTGAATATGTACATGTAAATGATATTATGTAATACACATAAAAATTAAAGTTTTATTCTTTTCTCACAGAACATGCATTACTGGTGTAAGACAACTATATGTGAGATTGAGAATAAATCAAAACCATGGTATGAAGCTTGTGCCAGTTGTCTCAAAGCAATCATCAAAACAGCGAAACGAATAAGTTGTGCAAATTGCACAAAACAACCTGTTCAAATTATGCAAAGGTATGAATCATATTCTCATATGTTGTAGTGATGTTAAAAAATTATACTTACACCTTTATGCCATGTGAATTTCATTAGGTATCGTTTAACGATGACAGTGCAAGATAATGACACATCAACAAGACTTACATTATTTGAAGATGTTGCCTCAAATTTTATTGGTTGCTCAGTGAATGAATATATGGAATTACTCAATAAGCTATACATAATTGTAATTGTAAATCATATTGTCAAGTTCCCAAATGTTTATTATTTAACTTCCAATGGAAACTATATAATAATAGGAACTGGATGAGAAAAAATTTCTCAATGCTCTAGACAACTCAATCAAGGAAGAGTATGTGTTTCTTTTCAAGATGGATCAAGAAATTGTTAAACAGAAAAAAGAACTGTCTATAGTAGTGGAAGGCTTCCAAAGGCCGTTCCTAGATATCTACGACACCAAACAGGGCAGCCGGTTTCCAGGAACACAAAAGGGGGAAAAAAAGAATCACCAAATCCTATGACTATGTTAGATGACGTACAAGTATCAAAGCATGCAAAAGATGAAAATTTTGAAATCGATATTGACAAGAAAATATCTGCATTCACTCAAAGAAGAAGACGTGTTTTGAAGCAGAAGTTAAAGTGATCAGCTTGAAAAATTATCTATATCAATAGTGATTAGCATATAAGAGGAAAATATTGAATAGTTCTTAATTATTTGGCATCAGGAGTATTATATGAATGATTCCTTTTAAACATATTTGGTGTATTTTACATCAATTAATTTTTACAAGAATATTGGTTTCTTTTTCCATTTGAATTTCTTCGTACATTACTCAACGTGCAACCTTTTTCCTAGTTTTTAAAATGAATACAAGATATTTTAAAATATTTCTATATATGTATTTTTTTAATAATGAAGATTAACGAGAAATTTTTTTTTTTAGTACTTTTAAGATAACGATTAAGCTGACGTTTTACTAACAACCTAAGTTTACAAAGTAATTGACACGACCCGAGCTCGGGCCCGCGGCTTCGTGACTGTACAATGGACCCTTATAGCAACTACTTCGTATTCGTCCTCGTTTTACGAAAATGATTAACCCAAGTTACTATAGAAGTCCATGGTAAGACATTATAAACTTATTTTAAATCTTTCATTTTTCAGATTTGAGACAAGGTTATCACAATCACCCCTCCTTCAAAACGGGACGTCCTCGTCGCGGCCTGACCCCTCGATCCACCAGCACCGAGAATCTAGAGGTTACTCCTACAGGATCAAGAGGTGGCTCCCGTCATGTAGCACTTTGTCCCGCAGGTTCAAGATGCAATGCCCGAAATTTTGATTACTGTAATATGATATGATTTGTGAATAATTGTGATATGATTATAGACAGAACGGATCAGACCGGGAAGGCGAAAACAAGACTGAATTATGTGCGAGGACTGGACCCCTCGCGCAAATGCGCGGCCTGAGAGGGAGCATGTGCGCGAGGCAGGCAGAGAACCTCGCGCATATGCGTGACATGGATCCGCGCATGTGCGCGAGGGTATCTGAGAGCTGTGAAGAATGGAAAAGGGCCTCGCGCATATGCGCCGAAGTAGGCCGTGCATATGCACGAGACGTGTTTACAAAAACAAAGTAATTGACACGACCCGAGCTCGGGCCCGCGGCTTCGTGACTGTACAATGGACCCTTATAGCAACTACTTCGTATTCGTCCTCGTTTTACGAAACTGATTAACCCAAGTTACTATAGAAGTCCATGGTAAGCCATTATAAACTTATTTTAAATCTTTCATTTTTCAGATTTGAGACAAGGTTATCACAATCACCTCTCCTTCAGAACGGGACGTCCTCGTCGCATCCTGACCCCTCGATCCACCAGCACCGAGAATCTAGAGGTTACTCCTACAGGTTCAAGAGGTGGCTCCCGTCATGTAGCACTTTGTCCCGCAGATTCAAGATGCAATGCCCGAAATTTTGATTACTGTAATATGATATGATTTGTGAATAATTGTGATATGATTATAGACAGAACGGATCAGATCGGGAAGGCGAAAACAAGACTGAATTATGTGCGAGGACTGGACCCCTCGCGCAAATGCGCGGCCTGAGAGGGAGCATGTGCGCGAGGCAGGCAGATAACCTCGCGCATATGCGTGACATGGATCCGCGCATGTGCGCGAGGGTATCTGAGAGCTGTGAAGAATGGAAAAGGGCCTCGCGCATATGCGCCGAAGTAGGCCGCGCATATGCACGAGACGTGTTTACACAAACAAAGTAATTGACACGACCCGAGCTCGGGCCCGCGGCTTCGTGACTGTACAATGGACCCTTATAGCAACTACTTCGTATTCGTCCTCGTTTTACGAAAATGATTAACCCAAGTTACTATAGAAGTCCATTGTAAGCCATTATAAACTTATTTTAAATCTTTCATTTTTCAGATTTGAGACAAGGTTATCACAATCACCCCTCCTTCAAAATGCGACGTCCTCGTCGCGGCTTGACCCCTCGATCCACCAGCACCGAGAATCTAGAGGTGACTCTTACAGGTTCAAGAGGTGGCTCCCGTCATGTAGCACTTTGTCCCGCAAGTTCAAGATGTAATGCCCAAAATTTTGATTACTGTAATCTGATATGATCTGTGAATAATTGTGATATGATTATAGACCGAACGGATCAGACCGGGAAGGCGAAAAGAAGACTGAATTATGTGTGAGGACTGGACCTCTCGCGCAAATGCGCGGCCTGAGAGGGAGCATGTGTGCGAGGCAGGCAGAGAACCTCGCGCATATGCGCGACATGGATCCGCGCATGTGCGCGAGGGTACCTGAGAGCTGTGAAGAATGGAAAAGGGCCTCGCGCATATGCGCCGAAGTAGGCCGCGCATATGCACGAGACGTGTTTACACAAGAGATCAGCCACTTGCCCCGTACATGCATGGGATATATATATATATATATATATTTATATATATATATATATATATATATATATATATATATATCACTTGTCCTTACACTTCAACATTCAGAAACGAGAGAGAAACTTAGTGATAAAGAAAAAAATTGTGTATTAATAAAATGTTTTATATTATAAATATAAAGTTTTTGTTTTATTAAATGTTTAAATACTATATGTTTTATAATAAATTATTTAAAATATAAGTTGTTGTGTAATTATAAGTTTTTACTATTTTTTACGGGTTCGATAAAACGAAAATAAACTTGGCGTTGCGAATGGGATTAAGATGATTCATGGACCTGTAAAAAGTTGATGTTAATATCTACAATATTGGTGGCAAGCATGAGATAAAAATCTTCTCACAAATGGGATCAAATTAAGCAACAATTAAAGTTACCAAAGAAGTGGCAGTTTTACAATGCTCTAGTATTTTGACTATATCTCTCAAATTACTTGGTCAAATGGCTAAAAAAAATACCACAATTCAAACAACTCAGATATCTACATGTTTGTTTTTATTTGGAGAAGAAAATTCGGGTGGGAAGATTTTCAAAAGTGATGTGTATTAAAATATTAATTTTTTGGAACACCAATGAAGACTTATGTGTAAAAAATAATATTTTATTTGTGGTTGTCTCCCCAAATTTGGCTATAAATAGGGGTGCATTGTAATGTATTGAGATAAACCTCATTTTATGAACAAACCTTTAAGTTCATATTATTTCTCTCTTTGTTTTTCCTTTATTTCTTCATTTAAATATAATTAGCATGCTAGATTCATATTCAAAGTTTTACCATTTGAATAATGAGTAGCTAACTTCCCAAAGTTGAGAAGACTGCAGCAAGCGTCTGTCTCCGGCGGACAACCACGCGGGCCACTTGCTATCCTCCCCGAGCTTCCTCCCTTGAGCAGAATCGTGGGAGTTGGGAAATTTATTGGCCGCGATTTCTGTGTCTGACAAGTTATGGATTATTGCCAACACATTACTACAAAATCGGAAAACGTGCATTTGACCCTTGATGAGGGCCTTGCGGACCTTTTCATCGGCTTCATCGTGTGAGAATCCATCCAGGCAAGAATCTTGATTCGTCTGCGCGGCGCTCAGTATAGTTTCCAGGTTTTCTTTATGTTCGGACAAGGAATAATTCTTGAATCCGTAGTTCTTCAACTCAGCCTCTGACTGGCGAAGCTCCTCCAGCGTGTCGTCGATCATTTCCAGGCAATCATGTAGCGCGGTCTTCTCCCGCCGCGTCAGGGATCGGCGGGCTGCGGTTTTTTCGATGGTGAAGTAGTTCCTCTCTACGGTGTAGATGGTTTAGTTCAAGGCAGTCAAGAGTACATCTTTGCTGCTCTTTATTACGAGGGACGCGCCGTCGCGGCTGCGTGGACGGTGGAAACGCAGAGATCCGGGTACAGTGTGGCTGCGCAAGTGGACTTGACAACCGCCTGCATTTCTGCACCGCCGCCGTGGGTGGCATTCTTTCGGGTTTGGATAACTGTGGTGGCTACAATGGCTCCTATAACGAGTAGCTTTCTCTTCTTTGTAAGCTTCTTTTGTGAGTGCGAGTTATCCAGTAGCATCATATATACATATATATATGAGCATGGGAATTATCTTCAGAATTCAGAAAGAAATCGAGGGGAAAGAGTTCAAGTTTCTTCGAAGATTTCTATTGTGAATTACGAGCAATTCGTTAGTCCGATTTTAAATCCAAGTACAGTACTGTGTTCCTATCGATGCAGGCTACCACTGGACGTAAGTTTTGTTACGTTTAGATATGATTTGAATTTATCATATTGTCATAATTGAATATGAATCAGATATGATGTTTCTGCTACAGTAGACATTGTATAACTGAAGGCAGATTAAAGAATAGACTGTTTATGAAATTGTTATGAATTTCAGAGTTGATTTAGTTGAGATTCTATATCAGAGTTGTATTATTATTCAGATTATGAATTGTACTGATACTGATTATGAGTTCTGGTATTATATCGGTGATGTTGAGATTGACGGGGTATCAAGACTTTATTGTTATGCTGTCGAAACATCAGTAGATTGATATTGATCAGATTCAGTATTGATTGAGATTGATCAGATTCAGTAATGATTTCGATTGTATCGTGATATCATTGATATGAATTAGATTGTACCTTGTTCAGATATGGATCAGATTATATACCGATTTGAGTATTGATCAGAACATGTCTTGAATTGAGTTATATACTGATATGGTATTTATATCATTGTCATTATCAGATTTGGATATGGACAGATTGGGATACGAGACTTCGTCTTCATCAGACCGAGAAGACAAAGGTATACATTGATGTTTATTGGGAGATCGACTTGAGTTAGATTCTACTCGAGTTTCTCTAAACTACATACTTGTATGGTATTGTTTTTATACCTTTATGTTTTAATGATTATGTTTATTCTACTAAGATATGAAGTAGAAAGCAGAGAGCTATTGAATAAGAGTCATTGACAGAGGGGCCAGACTATGACAGAGACGTCACTGACCCATTGCACATTGTCAGACTAGGCATAGTCTTGGTAGATATTCCAAGACACCGGACGTTTGGTCGTATCGATGTGATCATGAGTAGAGTAGCTCTTATCATAGATATTCGATACAGCGAGGGCCAAGTCCGTAAATAGGAACGTATCAATTTCAACCACCGCGAATGTAAGAGATAGGTGGGAGATTTGTTACATTCCTATTCACTGGGATCCCTAGATTAGAATGAGAGATGAGTCGAGTTTTAGATATTGAGACTAGATTTGATTTACAGACCTGTATTGATTTATGTTTCGTAGATTACGATTCATGTTTTATTTATAGATTAATATTGTTACATGTTGTTTGATTTTAGATACATGTGCAAAGATATTATGCATGCTTTTATGTTAATTCAGTTAATTGCATGTATACATTGTTTATATTGGGATTTATTCTCACCGGATTTATCCGGCTGTTGTCTTGTTTGTATGTGTGCATGACAACAGGTGGGGCAGGATCAGGGTCAAGAAGATGATGAGAGAAGACGAGTTTAGAGTGGTGATCACGGACTTGGATATAGACCTGGTTTAATACTTGGAATTAGTAGTTGAACCTTAGACTAGTTTGAATAATTGTTGTACAAGATTGCATTATTATACTGATTGTATAATAGATTGATTCCATTACCTTCCGCACTCATATTTGAAAAAGAAAAATTTTTAGACCCTGTTTATCTTAGTTGATAATTAAATCCCAAAGATGATTAAGAAGATGATTAGCGTCCGGGTCCCCACAACAGGTGGTATCAGAGCGATAGATCCTTTAGACAGAGATAGAAGAGAATGAGCGGGGTAGATTGAGTTTTCTTCCCTTGCATGTGATTGCTAGCATGAGATTATGTTTCACTGCTTTGAAATACATGTTATCTAATTATCTGATTTGATTTGGTTATATGTATTATTGAGTATTAAACAGATGCGATTCTTGATCAGCAGTAAGATGATCAAAGAAAGATTGGAACAGATTTGTAGTACTGGGTTACTAATGGTTTTGGTAATCAGATATACCTCCCCGGAGAATTCCAGAAAGGGGTAGTACTTCGACAGAACAGATAGATATATCAGAGACTCAGTGTAATAGCCGAGCCCGGTGTACGGTACGGTTTAAGCTTTGCTTGTTATTTGGGTTATGTGATTAGATGTTTAGAGTTGTGTTTTGGGCCATAGTATTATTGGTTATTATTGTCTTGAGGTATTAGTTGTTGTTGGTTGTTCGTTTCAGAGTTTCGGATCGATTTTAGTTGGTTGAGTATTGATCATTGCCGTGACCAGAGTGCACCCGCGCTCTTAGAGGAGTACCCCCGCGGTGTACTATTCATGATTTTGGAGTTGGGAAGCCGTAGCAGGACCGCACCCGCGGTAGTGTAGGGACCGCACCCGCGGTGATGACCGCACCCGCGGTGGTTGCAGCGCCGCACCCGCGGTGATGGTGTTCCAGGAAATGATGGTTTGGTCGAAGGCTAGGCGCACCCGCGGTGCTTGTGGCAGCGCACCTGCGGTCTAGGTATGGCCTAGTTTTAAGTTACTTTTTGGGAGTGGTTGGCCATACTTTACCCTTTTCTCTTCTTTTCATTTCGATTTTCTCTCCATTTCTTAGGGTTTTCATCCATTTCTTTCACTTCCTATCTTCGATTCAAGCGTTTAGTTTGCGTTTCGACTTGAGATCGTGGTTCTCCTTGGTGCTAGGAAGCTAAGGTAAGCTTTTGGTGCGATTAATTTAAGGTTTTGAGTTAAGAGTTGACTTGGGTTTGTTGTTCTTGTGGATTTATGGATTATTTAGCTTGGATTCTTGGATATAGAGTTGATGTTGGTGTTATTTATGGATTATTGTTGTAGGTGGTGTTCAAGAGCTTTGATTGAGGTGTTCTATGGGTTTGTAAGTGGAAATTCATCCCTTTTGCTCACATGATGTTATATGTATTGTGTTTTAAAGGTTTTAATATGATATTCCCTTCAATTGATTCATTGTTATGTATTGATTCCATTGCTATGTTTATTGGAGACAATTGATGTCTCAATTATTGTTCAAAGGGAATACAAGAGAAAAGATAGAGTTTCAAAGTGTTTTTAATGCCAAGAGAGAGTTTAAATGTTTTCTGGATTGATAAATACATAGTCAGAGATTGCATGCAATTAGTTGATCAACGACCACAGGCTTATATCCATCAGAGTTATCGGTTTATATCGATAGGGATACGAGCACCCCAGAGCAGAGATACTATTGATATCAATCCCCAGAGTAAAGAGAAATACCATCTCATTTATATGCTATTGCTATGATATTCATGTTCAGAGTTTATGATTCAGAGTTGATGGTATTTATGATTTCAAAGCTATGTTTTACAGAGTTTATTGTCATTGCTATGTAAGAGTTCCACTTGCTGAGATTTATTCTCATTTCAGTTATTTCATGTGATGCAGATCAGAGTGGCGGCCCGGGACGTTGACTGTGGACAGGGGGTCATATGCATACACCGTTGGAAGGAAGATTTTGGCATGATCATAGGAATGATGTTTTGTATTTGTTATGTCATTCAAATGATCATGTATTGTTATTTTGTAAAGATGTTTAAAGAAATGTATTTTGAAACTCCTTCCGTATTTTAAAGAAAATTTTAATTTCCGCTGTGTATTTTATTTAAAGAGGTCAGAGGTGTCACATTTAGTGGTATCAGAGCGGTGTTCTTCGGACCAATGCATATGACTTCGTCTACTTTCAACTATCCGGGTATGTTTTCTTGCATCTATCCATTGTTATATATTGATATGTCTTTTGTGAGCCCATTGTAGAGTAGAGGATGCCACCTAAGAGGAAAGCAGTAGAGGGTGAGGATAGTTCTTCCTCGAGAGTTGTCGATGAGTTCGGCAAGTTATTGAAAGAGCAGGCCAAGGTCCATAGTGAGCAGATCCAGCAGTTGCTCCGATTGCAAGGAGCAGGTCAGGGCAGAGGTCAAGCAAGAGGGCAAGTTGCTCAGGCTGTTGGCACTGATGCCATATTTTCTGCTTTTAAGAGGATGGATCCGCCGGAATTTTCAGGGAGCACCGATCCTTTAGTTGCAGTCGAGTGTGTCAAGGCTTTAGAGGCGATCTTCGATCATCTCCACTACGAGGACAGAGACCGTATCAGCTGTGCTGTATTCATGTTGGTTAAAGCTGCTCGCATATGGTGGAATGCGACCAAGGTTGGAGTTGATGTCTCAACATTGAAGTGGTCAGAGTTTACAGAGTTGTTCTATGACAAGTATTTCCCCGACGCACTTCGAGCGAAGAAGGTTTCGGAGTTCTTGGAGCTTCGACAGGGGAGCTTGAATGTGGATGAGTATATTCTGAAGTTTGAAGAGGGTTGCTTGTTTGCTCCGTACATTGCTTCCAACGACAAAGACAAAGGTGCTCATTTCATTCGAGGCCTTAGAGCTGAGATTCGTCGAGATATCAATATGTCCAAGGCTGTGACTTTCAAGGAGATCGTGTCCAAGGCTTTGTTGGCCGAGCAGGACGAGAAGGACATCGCCAGGGAGAGGCAGCGAGACATCAGGCGATTGCTCAGAGGGGCCAGAGTTCGAGTCAGCGAGGTAGAGATCGGTTCAAGGGGAAGGGCAAGATGGATTCGAGTCCTAGACCACCGACAGTTCCAGTTGCTCCATCTGATCCCGAGAAGCCTTTATGTCCCAAGTGTGGGAGACATCATAGGGAAGAGTGCAGATTTGGCACTCATTCTTGTTATCGTTGTGGCACGGCAGGCCACATTGCCCGAGATTGTCCAAGAGGAGCTAGCCAAGAAAAGGTTCAGGGTCGCATCTTTGCGATGACCAAGGAAGGTATTAATCATGATTCTTCTGTGATCTCTAGCACTATTTTAATTTCAGGCAGAGTAGCTACGACTTTGTTTGATACTGATGCTACTCATTCTTTTATGTCTGAATTGTTTTTGAGATCTTTGGGTATAGTTCCTTCTATTCTTCCCCTCCAGTTGAATGTCTTATTGCCTTCGGGGGACGTGTTGTGCCCGACGTCTATTGTGTATGCATGCCCTGTTCGCATTGATAAGCGAGAGGTCTTTGCTGATTTGATTGTGATCCCGATGGTTGCTTTTGATGTTATTCTTGGCATGGATTGGCTGTCGACCTATCGTGCTGTTATTGATTGCGTTGCTAAGACGGTGACCTTTGCAGATGATAGCATTAAGGGAGGTACGCTCGCCAGTGCAGGTACTTCGCTGGTCCTTCTTTTTATTTCATGTCTTGAGGCTGATAGATTGCTGTGTAGAGGTTGTGATGGGTTTCTGGCTTCTATTGTGGATGTGGATGATATTGTGAAGTTGAATATTGATGATATCGATGTGGTGAGGGAGTTTGCTGATGTGTTTGAGGATGATGTGCCGGGTTTCCCGCCGGACAGAGACGTTGAGTTTGTGATTGATCTAGCTCCAGGTACGGTTCCTATTTCTAAGGCTCCGTACCGAATGGCCCTACCGAGATGAAGGAGTTGAAGACGCAGTTGCAGGATCTTTTGGATAAAGGTTTTATTCGTCCGAGTTCTTCGCCTTGGGGAGCTCCGGTTCTATTTGTCAAGAAGAAAGATGGGTCGTTGCGGCTGTGTATCGACTACCGAGAGCTTAACAAAGTGACTGTCAAGAATAAGTATCCGTTGCCACGGATTGATGATTTGTTTGACCAATTGCATGGTGCTACTGTCTTTTCGAAGATTGATCTTTGGTCTGGCTACTATCAGTTGAAGGTTAGGGAGTCCGATATCCCTAAGACGGCGTTCAGGACCAGGTATGGTCACTATGAGTTTCTTGTGATGTCTTTTGGTCTGACCAATGCCCCTTCCGTTTTCATGGACCTGATGAACCGTGTGTTCAAGCCTTATTTGGATAGCTTCGTCATTGTCTTCATCGATGATATCCTGATCTATTCTAAAACCAGAGAGCTTCATTCAGAGCATCTCAGAGTTGTTCTTCAGTTGTTGAGAGAGAGGAGGCTGTTTGCTAAGTTGAAGAAGTGTGAGTTTTGGTTGGATCAGATTTCTTTTCTAGGCCATGTCGTTTCGAAGGATGGTTTAGCTGTTGATCCAGTGAAGATTGAGGCAATTCAGAAGTGTCCTATTCCTACCACTGTCTCAGAGGTACGCAGTTTCCTTGGTTTGGCGGGTTATTATCGTCGTTTCATTTCAGATTTTTCCAAGATTGCCCTGCCATTGTCCAAATTGACGAGGAAGACTGTGAAGTTCGAGTGGTCCATTGATTGCCAGAGTGGATTTCAAGAGTTGAATGATAGATTGACGACAGCTCCTGTTCTTTCTTTGCCCAGTGGTTCGGAGGATTTTGTTGTCTATACCGATGCGTCGAAGAAAAGCCTTGGTGCAGTCCTGATGCAGCGAGGTAAGGTCATTGCTTATGCTTCTCGCCAGTTGAAGGATTACGAGAGGAATTATCCGACTCATGATTTAGAGCTGGCAGCTGTGGTTTTCGCCCTGAAAATCTGGAGACATTATTTGTATGGCGAAAAGTGTGAGATCTTCACAGACCACAAGAGTTTGAAGTATTTGTTTTCTCATAGAGAGCTCAATATGCGGCAGAGGAGGTGGTTAGAACTTGTCAAAGATTATGATGTGACTATCAGTTATCACCCAGGGAAGGCGAACGTTGTGCCTGATGCTTTGAGCCGTAAGTCGAGTTCTTCCTTGAGTTCTCTGATTCAGAGGCCATTGTTGATGGATTTGTAGAGAGAGGAGATTTCTTATATAGTTCCGGGGACCATTGCTCGCCTTTCAGCGTTGGTCATTCGGGCTACATTGACGGACAGGATCCGTAGAGAGCGGACTGTTGATGTTCAGTTGACAGAGATGAGAGCTAGAGCAGAGGAGAGAGGTAACTCAGAGTTTGGGCTGAATGGAGAGGGTTTGGTGACTTTCAGAGGCAGTATTTGTGTTCCTATTGGCGATGATATTCGACGAGACATTCTGACAGAGGCTCATACCGCGCCATATTCGATACATCCAGGCAGTACAAAGATGTATCAGGATCTTCGTAGACTTTACTGGTGGCCAGGTATGAAGAAAGATATTGCCATGTTCATTTCTCAGTGCCTTACTTGTCAGCAGGTGAAGATCGAGCATCAGAGACCTGCTGGGACATTGCTATCATTGCCAATTCCTCAGTGGAAGTGGGAGCATATTACGATGGATTTCGTGACTGGTCTTCCCAGAGTGCAGAGAGGTTTCAATTCCATTTGGGTTATCGTTGATCCATTGACCAAGTCTGCGCAATTTCTTCCAGTCAAGACGACGTATTCCATGAACCAGTATGCTGAGGACTATATTGCAGAGATTGTTAGACTTCATGGTGTTCCAGTGTCGATCGTGTCTGATCGTGACCCCAGGTTTACTTCAGAGTTTTGGAAGAGTTTGCACAGAGCTATGGGTTCGCGGTTAGCGTTTAGTACAGCTTATCACCCTCAGAGCGACGGTCAGTCGGAGAGAGTCATTCAGATTCTAGAGGATATGCTCAGAGCTTGTGCTATCGATCATCCAGGTAGCTGGGATTCTAAGTTGCCTCTTGTGGAGTTCACGTACAACAATAGCTACCAAGCGACGATTGGCATGGCACCGTATGAGGCACTTTATGGCAGGAAGTGTAGATCTCCCTTGTATTGGGATGAGGTTGGTGAGAGGAAAATGTTGGGACCAGAGTTGGTCCAACAGACGGCCGTTATTGTTGCGGTTATCCGTGAGAGGATGAAGACTGCGCAGTCGAGACAGAAGAGCTATGCAGATATTCGTCGTAGGCCATTGCAGTTTGAGGTTGGCGATCATGTCTTTCTGAAGATAGCACCTCTCAAGGGTGTGATGAGGTTTGGCAAGAAGGGTAAGCTGAGTCCGAGGTTTATTGGTCCATTTGAGATTTTGGACAGAGTTGGTGATCGAGCCTACAAGTTAGCCTTACCTGCCAGATCTTGACAGAGTTCACAATGTGTTTCATGTTTCGATGCTCAGGAAGTATATTGCGAATCCTTCCCATGTTCTTCACCACGAGCCATTGGACTTGACGCCGAATTTGACCTACCAAGAGATTTCGGTCCAGATTTTGGATCGCAGAGTTAGAGTTTTGAGGAACAAAGAGATCGGCATTGTTAAAGTCCTTTGGAGGAACCATTTGATCGAAGAGGCTACGTGGGAACCAGAGGATGAGATGAGAGAGAAGTATCCTGAGTTGTTCGTTCTGTGACGTCAATTTCGCGGACGAAATTCCTCTAAGGAGGGGAGATTGTAATAGCCGAACCCGGTGTACGGTACGGTTTAAGCTTTGCTTGTTATTTGGGTTATGTGATTAGATGTTTAGAGTTATGTTTTGGGCCATAGTATTATTGGTTATTATTGTCTTGAGGTATTAGTTGTTGTTGGTTGTTCGTTTCAGAGTTTCGGATCGATTTTAGTTGGTTGAGTATTGATCATTGCCGTGACCAGAGTGCACCCGCGCTCTTAGAGGAGTGCCCCCGCGGTGTACTATTCATGATTTTGGAGTTGGGAGGCCGTAGCAGGACCGCACCCGCGGTAGTGTAGGGACCGCACCCGCGGTGATGACCACACCCGCGGTGGTTGCAGTGCCGCACCCGCGGTGATGGTGTTCCAGGAAATGATGGTTTGGTCGAAGGCTAGGCGCACCCGCGGTGCTTGTGGCAGCGCACCCGCGGTCTAGGTATGGCCGAGTTTTAAGTTACTTTTTGGGAGTGGTTGGCCATACTTTATCCTTTTCTCTTCTTTTCATTTCGATTTTCTCTCCATTTCTTAGGGTTTTCATCCATTTCTTTCACTTCCTATCTTCGATTCAAGCGTTTAGTTTGCGTTTCGACTTGAGATCGTGGTTCTCCTTGGTGCTAGGAAGCTAAGGTAAGCTTTTGGTGCGATTCTTTTAAGGTTTTGAGTTAAGAGTTGACTTGGGTTTGTTGTTCTTGTGGATTTATGGATTATTTAGCTTGGATTCTTGGATATAGAGTTGATGTTGGTGTTATTTATGGATTATTGTTGTAGGTGGTGTTCAAGAGCTTTGATTGAGGTGTTCTATTGGTTTGTAAGTGGAAATTCATCCCTTTTGCTCACATGATGTTATATGTATTGTGTTTTAAAGGTTTTAATATGATATTCCCTTCAATTGATTCATTGTTATGTATTGATTCCATTGCTATGTTTATTGGAGACAATTGATGTCTCAATTATTGTTCAAAGGGAATACAAGAGAAAAGATAGAGTTTCAAAGTGTTTTTAATGCCAAGAGAGAGTTTAAATGTTTTCTGGATTGATAAATACATAGTCAGAGATTGCATGCAATTAGTTGATCAACGACCACAGGCTTATATCCCTCAGAGTTATCGGTTTATATCGATAGGGATACGAGCACCCCAGAGCAGAGATACTATTGATATCAATCACCAGAGTAAAGAGAAATATCATCTCATTTATATGCTATTGCTATGATATTCATGTTCAGAGTTTATGATTCAGAGTTGATGGTATTTATGATTTCAAAGCTATGTTTTACAGAGTTATTGTCATTGCTATGTAAGAGTTCCACTTGCTGAGATTTATTCTCATTTCAGTTATTTCATGTGATGCAGATCAGAGTGGCGGCCCGGGACGTTGACTGTGGACAGGGGGTCATATGCATACACCGTTGGAAGGAAGATTTTGGCATGATCATAGGAATGATGTTTTGTATTTGTTATGTCATTCAAATGATCATGTATTGTTATTTTGTAAAGATGTTTAAAGAAATGTATTTTGAAACTCCTTCCGTATTTTAAAGAAAATTTTAATTTCCGCTGTGTATTTTATTTAAAGAGGTCAGAGGTGTCACACTCAGATGGAAATACAGTTGAAGAGGTTTCAGTCATTTCAACCGCCGATTCTACAGGGTACTGAGACGCCAGTAGATTGTGAGAATTGGCTTGAAGACATAGAAATGCAATTCGAATTTCTTGAGTTTACAGATGATTGTAGAATTCAGTTGATTAGGCATCAGTTACAGGAAGCTGCAAGAAGTTGGTGGCTGGTAACCAAAGAAGCCCTAGAACAGCGCAGTTCACTAATTACGTGGAAAATTTTTAAGATTGAATTCTATCAACGATTTTTCCCCGTATCATACAGACAAGACAAAAGTGCAGAGTTTTCAGATCTGAAACAGGGTCACTTAAGTATTGATGAATATTTGGCTCAGTTCTTTACCTTGCTACGTTTTGCCCCTCACGTGGCTAGGAATGATGAAGCTATATCTAGTCAGTTCATTCAGGGACTGAATCCAGAGATACGCACACTGGTGAATGTGAAACGACCGATTAGTTTTGCTGATACTTTGAACAGAGCCAAAAGAGCAGAAGCAGTCCTGATGGGACGAAAGGAAGCATCATATGATCTTCCTGCACCGAATTCACAACAACTGCCTTCCAAAGCTGAGATTGGCAGTAGCAGAGGTGAAAAGACAGAACAGTTGAAAATTTGGAAGAAACAGTATAAGGAATTAGGAGGTGGACCGAGTAGTTCATCTAGCTCCAGTGTTTCCAGTCCAAGTTATACTGGAGTATATTGCAGAACTTGCAGAGGAAGGCATTCCACCGAGCAATGCCAAGGAGTGACTGGGAGATGCAATATCTGCCTACAGACGGGACACTTTGCTAGAGTTTGTCCCCAAAGAGGTTCCCGAAGATTTCAGGGAGCAGAATCATCTGGTAATGCATTCCCTACGATTAGTTTGACTGAGTTGCATTGATATATGCTGTACTTGTTTGGTCTGTATTTACTGTAGTATTGATGTCCTTACCTTTTGGGAAAGAAAAATGGATATCAGAGATTTCTATGAAATATTGTATACTACAGTAAGATGAGAATGAGATTGAATTAGATTATGATGTACTTGCGTTTTCTGATTTGACTGCATTATTGATATTAATATGCTGAACAAGTACAGAATTATTATAGATTCCTTTCAAGAGAGTATAAGATTCAGACCAGATATGGCTGATGAGTAAAGATTTTACGGTAAGGATTCTAGATTTAGAATTCCTTTAATATTTGTGTTGTTTATAACTCGATTGATACAGAAAGGAACAGATGGTATCCTTATGTATTCAGTAGACATACTGAAATCGAGCCTAGCATTGGCAGATTTGCCAATGATATACGAATTGGCTGATGTTTGCCTAGATAAAATTTCAGTCTTGCTTTATATCAGAAATATAGATTTCAGAATTGAATTGAGATCAGGTACTGTTTCTTGTTTTAGAATTCAGTACAGAAGGATATTGAATGTACAGAATGATACAAGTTAATTGAAATAATTGATAGATCAGTAAAAAAAGTACCGACCAAGAGTTACATATGATTTAGTGTTTCTCATTTGGCATGTTTCAGTATGTTCAGAGATATTCTGATGATTCATGCTCATTATATCTATGATATTCTGATATAATTGCAGCATATGATTGACTGAATCGAATATCTGAAAATTGTATTGAATATTCTGAGAACTGTGATTATTGTATACATAAATTATTCAGATATGAATCATGCTTGAAACAGATTGTATTCAGAGTATGTGTTATCTGAAATTAGTATACCAATTGATTTTGACACAGTTGATGTGGGGACCCGAGCTCTAACTCTATTCTTTTGGGATTTAATTGGATCTTTGTTCGAAAATGTGGGTCAAAATTTTGCTTTTAACTTTAATTCAAATGTATTAACTAAAGCATAACATATCTCGATAGAAATTAAACAACGTAATGTACATACAAGTCTGTTCGTACAAACATACACTAGTGTTCAAATGACAACTACAAACATAAGTAGTACAAGTTTCATAAGAAAACACTAGTAATCTGCAATGCCCGAGATCACCACGCTATCATCATCTCTCATCTAGCTCGTGACCCCGATCTTGCCCCACCTGTTGCCATGCACACATACAGACACGACAACAACCGGATAACTCCGGTGAGAACATATCCCAGTATAAAACATGGATGCATGCAATGTAATAAATCATGTACAAATGCATAACATAAATCAAGTAACATGAATATAAATCTAAACATGTAGTAGAATACAAATCTGTATTCAACATTCAAATCTTGACTCGATTCTTTTCTAATCTAGGGATCCCGGTGTGAATAAGACGGTCTGTTACCTACCCAACCACTCGGGGCAACGGTACGTCTTATTCCTAGACTTCGGTCAACTCTGTATCGAGGGTCTACAAATATAGCAAATCTGCTCCTATGCGTCGATACACCGAAACGTCTAGTTTTGGCAAGTCTGCCAATCTCTCCTATCTCAGGACTCGAATATAAATCAATAAACAAGGCATTACATAATCAAATGTAATAACAATCTAGTATGTGATTTAGGGAAACTCGTATCAAATCTGAATCGAGTTGTGCAATCCCGTGGCCACATGAATTATACCTTTCGTCGCACAATGTCTGTCGAGATCTTGAAGTCGGAATGTCACTCTGTCAAGACTAATATGAAATGACAATATACAAAGCATTCTATCAAGATATAACTCATATCAAAATCTTGTACAAGTCAATACTCCATCCCGGTAACAATCGACGGCATAACGGCATATTCTCGCAATACCGATCAACTCAAACAATGATACACAATCATAATTCATTCCTAATCCCATCAACACATCCATATATATTCTGAAATCTGCATAAACTCGATCAATGCATGCTGGAAAATCGAACCCATAGCATATGACATCCATAATTCGATTCGGTAGTGAATATATCAAGCTCATACTATCAAGAACACATATCTTCAACAAAATCATAAATTCTCCAACACCTATGTTTCGAACCATGCTGAAAATGTATAAAACTTACGTCACTTTGTAGCCGTCAATGCAAGGAACACAAATCTTACCTCGGAATTAAAATCGGATCTCTAAATCTTGCACAATCTAAATCACAACTTGAAAGAAGTTTGAAGGATTTCTTGGGAGCTCTCGGTTCTTGCTATGGAGATCTGAAAAATGAAGACTCAGCAGATTCCTATATATATATATGTGCCATGTGTCAAGAAGAAATTCAAAGGTGGCACTTCGCATGCAGCACCGCAGGGGCGGCAGCTCAAGAGCGCGGGTGCGCTGTGCTCACGGCAACCCTTGCATTTTCTGAATCTCGATCACCGCGGGTGCGGCGCTTGCATCACCGCGGGTGCGGTCTCACCACCGCGGGTGCGGTCTTGCACGCACTGCGGGTGCGGTGTTGCTTCGCACATTTCCCTCAATTTTCTATCACCTACACCGCGGGGGCGGTAGTCCTAGCACCGCAGGGGCGGTGTGGCTTCGGCCATGCTTGCTCAAACTCTCATTTTTCATGTCACGCATTCTCCTCTTCAAGTCTCACATCGATGACAACGGATAATTCTCGAGCCTTACAGTTGAGATTGTGATCAGTGGCTGAGAATGATACCGATATCAGAAAGATCAGAAAAATCAGAAATTTCAGAATGTCAGAAATGTCAGAAACTTATTTTTGGTCTGAATTGACAGATTATCATATACGATCGTTGTTTTGTGTCTGCCTGAGTATTGTTATATTTCTACAACCGTATTTGATACAGATCATTATGAACCGTTGAGATTATATACAGTTCAAACCGAATTAGAATTAAATTCGAGAATTACAGCAGTTCAGAAATTCAATCAGAATGTTCAGAACTTGAATTCGATAATCAGAGCAGAGCATCGATAAGAGTAGCAGATATGTGATTTTTACTGTATGAGAATGATTATCGTGTGATGTCAAAGGTTTCAGAATTGTACAACATAATATGATATTGATAATCAGAAACGAATACCAGGTAGGTATTTTTCTTTAATTTATATTATTAACTGATTTTATGTGTCAAATAGTTCGAATCTGAATTGACAGATGATGTCAGAAACTCACAGTAGTGGATTCAGTTTTCTTTGTAGTAACAGAAAGTGTATGATAATTCGTACAGACAATTTTGAAATAGACAAATTAAATCAGTTATGGCAGAATTTATGCTGAAATGTTGGCAGAATTTGTAATGAAATGTCTGAATCGCCAATAAAAGAAGATAGAAAGATAGAGATCAGAAGATTTATTACAGAATTTGGATATTTCTGACTAGACATGTGGAGTATAATTCGATGAATTTCGTAATAAGACCATTATAATACTTTCCAGATTGTGATATGATATGATTGTGATTGACAGATTGTTCAATCTATATCTATTAGTTTGTACAAGATGACGTACAAACATGATCAGATGACACAGATCGATGTCAGAGAAGTGGTCAGAGTAATCAGAATGCCACGGTAGATTATATCAGATTGTGATTTTACTTGATTTTGTACTTGTGGCAGAATATGCCATAAGTTTTCTTATATATGCTCCACCGACTGACAGATAGTCAGAGGGTACTATCCAGATATTGGAAGATATTCCGGAAGCTGCAGTGCTGGATACTAGCACTGATTGATATGACATATGGTCGCTGGATAATTGTATTCAGATTATCAGATGGATAGTGAGATAGTTACAGATGATATATTGTACAATGAGTACTGCCGATTTCCTTAGTATGATGATAATATCTCGGAGATACCTGAGATAGGATCTGATACGGTCAAAGACATGATAAAGAAAATGTAGCAAATTCAGAAGAGACTGAAGATAGCTCAGACCAGATAGACATTAGATACCAACGTGGGATGGTGACGATTGGTATTCGAGACTGAAGACTTAATATATCCTTGACAGGGGATAAACAGATTTGATAGCAGCTGATGGTAGTGATTTGCTATGAGCTATGGTTTGGTATGTACGGATGTTGTATAACCAGTATTGCGAGATTGACTTTATCAGAGCTATTTTTAGAAGTATCATCTAATATAAGATTGAGATTTCAGAATAGATTCATTGAGATGAGTTCTGATTTAAACTCTGTATACATTTCTTATGATATATCTGAATTGATTACTTGCGAGTTCGAGGACGAACTCAGATCTAAGAGGGAGAGAAATGTAAGGCCCGAGAAATTAATCCGGTTAATCTGAAAAGATTTGGAAATGATTATTATAATCATGGATGATAATTGATATGATTATAAGCGGAACAGATCAGATCGGGAGATCCGGAAAAGAATTCACATTTTGTGTGAAGAGTAGGATTGGCGCACATGCGCGACTTGCATGAGCGCACATGCGCGGAACATCCAGTAGCATCGGCGCACATGCGCGAGATAAGGAGCGCATATGCGCGACCCGTCCAGAATGATCGGCGCATATGCGCGACATAAATGGCGCACATGCGCGGGTTTGGCAGAATGATTGGCGCATATGCGCGGAATGATTGGCGCATATGCGCGAGAAGACAAAATGCTAGTTTTTATAACTGGCGCATATGCGCGACTTTGTGTGCTGCATGAAGGGGATATATATATATATATATATATATATATATATATATATATATATATATATATGTGAATATATATATATATATATATATATATATATATATTTATATATATATATATATATAAGCATGTGAATTATCTTCAGAATTCAGAACGAAATCGAGGGGAAAGAGTTCAAGTTTCTTCGAAGATTTCTATTGTGAATTACGAGCAATTCGTTAGTCCGATTTTAAATCCAAGTATAGTACTGTGTTCCTATCGACGCAGGCTACCACTGGACGTAAGTTTTGTTACGTTTAGACATTATTTGAATTTATCATATTATCATAATTGAATATGAATTAGATATGGTGTTTCTGCTACAGTAGACATTGTATAACTGAAGTCAGATTAAAGAATAGACTGTTTATGAAATTTTTATGAATTTCAGAGTTGATTTAGTTGAGATTCTATATCAGAGTTGTATTATTATTCAGATTATGAATTGTACTGATACTGATTATGTGTTCTGGTATTATATCGGTGATGTTGAGATTGACGGGGTATCAAGACTTTATTGTTATGCTGTCGAAATATCAGTAGATTTATATTGATCACATTCAGTATTGATTGAGATTGATCAAATTCAGTAATGATTTAGATTGTATCGTGATATCATTGATATGAATTAGATTGTACCTTGTTCAGATATGGATCAGATTATATACCGATTGAGTATTGATCAGAACATGTCTTGAATTGAGTAATATACTGATATGGTATTTATATGATTGTCATTATTAGATTTGGATACTGGACAGATTGGGATACGAGACTTCGTCTTCATCAGACCGAGAAGACAAAGGTATAAATTGATGTTTATTGGGAGATCGACTTGAGTTAGATTCTACTCGAGTTTCCGTAAACCACATACTTGTATGGTATTGTTTTTATACCTTTATGTTTTAATGATTATGTTTATTCTACTGAGATATGAAGTAGGAAGCAGAGAGCTATTGAATAAGAGTCACTGACAGAGGGGCCAGACTATGACAGAGACGTCACTAACCCATTGCACACTGTCAGACTAGGCATAGTCTTGGTAGATACTCCAAGACACCGGACGTTTGGTCGTATCGATGTGATTATGAGTAGAGTAGCTCTTATCATAGATATTCGATACAGCGAGGGCCAAGTCCGTAAATAGGAACGTATCAATTTCAACCACCGCGAATGTAAGAGATAGGTGGGAGATTTGTTACATTCCTATTCACTGGGATCCCTAGATTAGAATGAGAGATGAGTCGAGTTTTAGATATTGAGACTAGATTTGATTTACAGACCTGTATTGATTTATGTTTCGTAGATTACGATTCATGTTTTATTTACAAATTAATATTGATAGATGTTGTTTGATTTTAGATACATGTGCAAAGATATTATGCATGCTTTTATGTTAATTCATTTAATTGCATGTATACATTGTTTATACTAGGATTTATTCTCACCTGGAGTTATCTGGCTGTTGTCTTGTTTGTATGTGTGCATGACAACAGGTGGGGCAGGATCAGGGTCAAGAAGATGATGAGAGAAGACGAGTTTAGAGTGGTGATCATGGACTTGGATATAGACCTGGTTTAATACTTGAAATTAGTAGTTGAACCTTAGACTAGTTTGAATAATTGTTGTACAAGATTGTATTATTATACTAATTGTATAATAGATTGATTCCATTACCTTCCGCACTCATATTTGAAGAAGAAAATTTTTTAGACCCTGTTTATCTTAGTTGATAATTAAATCCCAAAGATGATTAAGAAGATGATTAGTGTCCGGGTCCCCACAAATTGCGTGTCACATATGTGATACAAGTGATCATTCTACAAAAGATTGTCCCACTTTGCCCTCTTTTCAAGAATGTCTCCATGAACAAGTCAATGTTTTGAACGATTTCAAAAAGCCAAATTTTGAACCATTTTCTCAAAATTACAATCCAGGTTGGCGAAATCATCCAAATTTTAGTTGGAATAATGATAATGCTGCACAATTTCCGCAACCACATCTTCAAAATCGACAAAATTTTAAAAATTATGCACCTTATGTTCCTCCACCTAAAAGGAATTTGGAAGATTTATTGAATTCTTTCATTGCAAAGCAAGTGTCTATCAATACTCAAACTGCTCAAACCATGACAGATTTGAAAGATACTCTTGCTAAATTTGTATCTGCATTTAATGTTCATGAAAAAGGTAAATTTCTTCACAACCACAGCCTAATCCCAAGGATCATCATTCACAAACTGGAACTTCTGGAACTCAACCGATGGATTTGGTAAAATCTGTTGTTACCCTTCGAAGTGGTAGGGTTGTGGAAAAATCCATTCCTGAACCTTGTGAAGATGATGATAAATCAACTCCAAAGGGTTAGGATGTGGTACCCATAACTTGCGAAGAGGAGGTTCAACAGACAGTGTCACCACCATTCCCTCATGCATTGAAAAACACAAAAAAATCAAATTTGATTTGTGATATATATGATATTTTTAAACAAGTAAAAGTTAATATTCCTCTATTAGATGCAATAAAATAGGTACGATCATATGCCAAATTTTTGAAAGACTTGTGCATTGTGAAAAGAAAATTGAATGTGAAAAAGAAAGCATTTTTAGCCGAACAAGTAAGTGCAATCATTGAAAATAATAATACTTTGAAATACAAAGACCCTGGTTGTCCTACTATTTCATGTATTATTGGAGAACGAAAGATTAAAAAAGCCTTGCTTGATCTTGGAGCTAGTGTGAATTTACTTCCATATTCAGTTTATCAAGAACTCGATCTAGGCGAGTTAAAATCTACTTCGGTAACACTTTTACTTGCCGATAGATCTGTTAAAGAGCCAAGAGGTATGGTAGAAGACGTGTTGGTCGAAGTTGATAACTTTGTATATCCTGTCGATTTCATAGTTTTAGATACACAACCTATCGAAGCTTGTAATGCAATTCCTGTAATTCTGGGTCGTCCATTTTTAGCAATTTCTAATGCTCTTATAAATTGCAGGAATAGAATAATGAAGTTGTCATTTGGTAACATGACATTGGAGCTCAAAGTTTTTAATCTTTGTAAGCAACCACATGACAAAGGAGATGAATGTGAAGATGAAAATCTTATTGAAACTCTTGTGGAAGAAAAAATTCAAGAAGGGAGTACCGTGATCAATTAAATATTTGTTCAATTGAAACTGTTAAAGAAAATATTGAAATTGATCTTGATGATTTTATCAGGTATCACTCGTTACCAGGATCAGAGAAAGAATTTGATGCAAAATATTATGACAAAGACGAACCACCCATATTGGAGTTAAAACCCTTGCCAGAACAATTGTAGTATGCATTTCTTGGAGAAGATGAAACATATCTGGTGGTAATTTCTTCCAAAGTAGCAAGTGATCAAGAAGGTAAATTAGTTGATTATTTTCCAGTACCATTTTCCAGTACCATTTTTGGATCAAATTTTAGAAAGAGTAGCAGATTATCCATAGTACTGTTTTCTAGATGGATATTCAGGTTATTATCAAATTCCCATTGCACTCGAAGATCAAGATAAAACTACATTCACATGTTCTTTTGGAACATTTGCATTTAGAAGGATGCCATTTGGATTATGCAATGCCCCAACAACATTTCAAAGATGTATGCTAAGCATTTTTAGCGACATGGTTGAAAATTGTTTGGAGATTTTCATGGATGATTTAAATGTTTTTGGGAATACATTTGATAATTGTCTTCAAAATTTGGAAAAAGTTTTAAAAAGATGCGAGGAAAAAGGTCTTATTTTCAATTGGGAAAAATGTTATTACATGATTACTTCTGGGATTGTTCTGGGACATGTCGTGTCATCTCATGGAATTGAAGTTGATAAAGCCAAAGTTGATGTCATTGCCAATTTACCCACTCCAAAAATCATTAAAGAAATTCGCTAATTTTTGGGACATGCTGGATTTTATAGGAAATTTATAAAGGACTTTAGTTCAATCTCTAAACCCATTTGTAACCTCTTAACAAAAGACACTGCATTTGAGTGGACTCAAGAATGTCAAAATGCTTTTGATAAAATCATTCGACATTTAACATCAGCTCCTATCATGCAACCTCCTGATTGGTCTTTACCAGTTGAAATCAAGTGGGATGCGAGTGATTATGCATTCGGTGCAGTACTGGTTTAAAGAAGAAACGGTAAGCCTCACGTGATATATTATGCAAGTAGTACTTTAAACAATGCTCAAATAAATTACTCCACAACTGAAAAAGAACTACTTGCTGTAATATTTGCATTAGATAAATTTCGTTCTTATTTGATTGGATCAACGACTATTGTGTTTACTGATCATTCTGCTATTAGATATTTGTTGACCAAACAGGATGCAAAGCCACGACCGATACGATGGATTTTGTTACGCCAAGAATTTGACATTGTGATCAAAGATAAAAAAAGAACCGAGAATGTCGTAGCCGATCATTTATCGAGACTAGTAACAGGATCATCTTGTGAAGTGACACCAATTAACGATAATTTTCCTGATGAACATCTATTTTCAGTTACTACTACACCTTTGTTTGCTAACATAGTAAATTTTCTTGTGACATGAAAAATGTCACCGCAATGGAGTTCCCAAGATAAAAGAAAATTTTTGAATGAGGTAAAAAACTTTTATTGGGATGATCCGTATCTGTTCAAGTATTGTCCAGATCAAATTTTTCGATGTTGCATACCCGACAATGAGGTAAGTAGGGCCATTAATTTTGTCATTCAGAAGCATGCGGAGGACATTTTTCTTCAACGAAAACGGCTGCAAAAATTTTGCAGTGTGGATTTTATTGGCCCACTTTGTTTAAAGACACCCACGAAATCTGCAAGATCTGTCAAAATTGTCAAAAATTGGGTGGGATTTCAAAAAGAAACATGATGCCTTTGAATCCTATCATTGAAATTGACATCTTTGACTGTTGGGGAATTGATTTTATGGGACCTTTTCCATCGTCGTTTGGATACTTGTATATTTTAGTTGCAGTTGATTATGTTTCTAAATAGATAGAGGCAATTCCGTATCGAACAAATGATCATAAAATCGTCATCAAATTTTTAAAAGAAAATATTTTTAGTAGAATTGGAATTCCTCGAGCCATGATAAGTGATGAGGGAACTCATTTTGTTAATAAATCATTTGCTTCATTAATGAAAAAATATGATATTACTCACAAATTAACTACTCTTATCATCCTCAAACAAATGGACAAGTTGAATTAGCTAATAGGGAGATAAAGAAAAATTTGGAAAAAACTGTTAACTCAAATAGAAAAGATTGGTCTCTGCGACTTAATGATGCACTTTGGGCATACTGAACAGCTTTTAAAACATCATTGAATATGTCTCCCTATAGGTTGGTTTACGGAAAACATTGTCATTTGCCTATGGAATTGGAACATAAAGCTTATTGGGCGATCAAACTTTTAATTCAAGCATGGATGATTGCAACAAATTGCGCAAATTATAACTTGATGAACTTGATGAACTAAGAAATGATGCGTATGAGAATTCAACTATTTATAAAGCAAAAATCAAATCATTTCATGATAAACAATTCTTAGAAAATCTTTTGATATTGGTAAAAAAGTTTTGCTTTATAATTCTCGACTTCACATATTCCCAGGAAAATTACGATCAAGATGGACATGCCCATATGTTGTAAAGCATGTGTATCCTTATGGAGCTGTGGATATTGAAAATCCTAAAAATGGTGATGTATTTAAAGTGAATGGACAAAGGTCTAAACTATTTTTGGAAAATGAAATATTTCAAGAAGAGTTTATTTCCCTTTCTGATCCTTCAATTTTTATGTTGCATTTAATTTTGTTTGTTTTTATTTCAGGTTTCCTTAAACTTTTTATTTTCCCGATTAAATGGCGGATAACGGTACTCCGTGACTCTCATAGTCGGTTAAATCAGTTTTCCCAAAATTCCTGATAAAAAAATTAAAAAAAAATCATTTCTTTTATTTTCAAAATTAATGAAAATCTCTCAAAAATTTGTAAATATTTTCCCTCTGTTTCTGAAAATGTTCTAAGAAAAATTTATGCAGGTAGGTGTAAAGATTGAGATTGTTAATACAAAAAAGAATTCTAGAAGATATTCGTCTTGTAATAGAAGCTAAGGTCCGATTAGGAGGAGAGGTTCCACAATCATTTTTGATTAGGTATTTGCTTGGATTAGGAAAAAGCACTTATGCGAAAAAACGAAGGGCCAAAAGGTTAGGGGTTTGTCATAAGTGTGCAAGATGGACTTGTGACAAAATATGCAGATCTTTGGGATGTGTTTCCGATAACAGAGAAGACAAAATTGGTTTCATTAAGAATGGGCTGAGAAAGGAGTCTTTTCATAACATCTTATTAACTCTTGAGACGCATTCTAGTGGACATGTGCATATTGAACTTCTCGGTTTATGGAAACAATTTCAAGATGAGCGTCATAGTCTTAGAAATCCGACTAAAAAGGACAATGTTTGCCAATTTATAAGAAAATTGGATGGGAAGCATATCCTCGACTCATAGAAGGCGTTGACGCCGTTTCTGGACGTAAAACCAAAGGAAAATTGTGAGCCACAATCACACTACTGTTTATATGCATGTGTGTCATTATTATTTTTACTGTTTATTCTGCTTACAGCTATGACCCATAGTTTTGTCATGATAACATATTATCCCTATAAAATCTCTCATCTTTCTCTCTATTTTCGCAGACCAAAAATAAAGTAAAAACATGGTTGGATCCTCTGCACAAACATTGAAAAATATTTGTGTATTTTGTGGGTCGAGTTCTGGAAAAAATGAAGTATTTTTAGAAGCAGCGAATAAACTTGGAAAGATATTGGCTGAGAAAAAAATTCACTTGGTATATGGGGGAAGTAATATTGGGTTAATGAGATCTGTTTCAACATCTGCTCATCTTGGAGGTAGTCAGGTTTAAGGTATTATTCCCACAGCTTTAGCTGAAGGAAATATTACAGGTGTTACGATTGGGGAGAAATTAAAAGTTTATTCTATGTATGAAGGAATTACAAAAATGATTGAAAATTCTGATGCTTTTATCGCACTACCAGTTGGTTTTGGTATATTAGAAGAAATTTTTCACACTGTTTTTTGGGCACAACTTAATATCCATAATAAACCTGTGGGCTTGTTGAATATCAATAATTATTATGACAGTTTGTTGACATTTCTTGATAAAGCTGTGGAACAGAATTTCAATTCAGAAAATTCACGACGGATGCTCATCTGTGCTACGACTGCCGACCAATTAATTGATGATTTGGAAGCTGTTGGGTGCAATAATTGTCCTTGCTTGAGTTGTTGTGCGGTTTAAAAGATTTGAGTTGCACCACTACCACTAGTTATAGCTATTGGTAAAGCGGTAAGCACTCGGTCCTACAATTGGTATCAGAGCCAAGGTCACAGGTTCGATTCCCATTGATTGCAAGGAGTGCAAATATTGGGAGGGAGATTGTTGGATGCAATAATTGTCCCTTCTTGATAGAGCGATTGAACCGTGGTGCTTGAGTTGTTGTGCGGTTTAAAAGATTTGAGTTGCACCATTACCACTAATTATAACTATTGGTAAAGCGGTAAGCACTCGGTCCTACAGAAGCTTTTGTTCATAAGCCTGATCCGATGATAAAAAGTATCAATTGGTCGTAATAAAACAGTAAGAAAAGAAATTTGGATCATTGATTCAAAAATCGTGGATTGGTTTGCGTTTGTTTCACTTTGTTATCTTCAATAAAATTCCAGGTGATATCTCTTTCATTATGTACTCTTTATTAATATTTATTTTGACATTAGGGACAATGTAATATTCTGATTTGGGGGAAAACAAACTTAAATTTTTTTTTTAAAAAAATTAATTTTAAAATAAAAACATGTTTATTGTTTGAATCTCAGTAATTTTTGCAAAAATATCATACATTACATGTTTGAAAGGTTTAGATTAGAAATTGTAATAATCTATCTAAGGATGTTTAAATTTTTATTTGAAAAAAAAAGTCAATTTTAATATTTTGATCACTATAAAAATATGATTTATGAAATCTTTTTGAATGATTAACCAATGTGATAAAATCAGTTATTAAAGTATATGGCCCAAGATATACCTGATAAGAGTGACTAAAATTTTAAACTCAAAGAAAAATTGATATTTCCTGAAAAAAAAAGAAAAAAAGAAAAAAAATAAAGATGTTGAAGATCTATGTAATTTTTAAGTTACATGCTGCGACCCATTTATCTCTCATAAAAATACAAATAAAAAAACGAAAAAAAATAAAGAAAGAGAGAAATACATTGTATAAATTAAATAAATATGTGGTCAAGAATCATAAACTTAGTCTGATTCCATGATGTAAAAAAAATCAGGAAAAAAATTATATAATAAGAACAACTGAATTTTAAATCAATGGATTTCTTATCTTTTGATTAGTTTGGCTCTTTTGTCTGTCTGCATTCTGTAAACTATTTTCTTGAGCATTTGTCTGTATTCCAACTCCATGAGAGAAATCATTCTCATAAATTGAAACACTTATTAACCTGTGAGAATATGGAGTTGAGACTCTTACTAAGAATTTCTGAAGGCCATGTACATTTAACTACCTAAAAATAAGCTTCGAATTGATCAGTACAGATTATTTCATAAATTATAATTATAATGATCTTGATATAACTTTGAAAGTTTTAAAATTTAATTTACACACTTGGATAGTTCTGATTACACTTCTATTTAATTTAATCAATGTGGGGACCCGGACACTAATCAAGTTCTTAATCATCATTAGGATTAATTAGTCAATTATAATAAACAGGGTCTAAATTTTTTTAAAAAATAATACGGAACGTAGTGACATAAAAACATATATATACATCTCAGTATATAAAAGTACAAGTCCTGTACCACATACATTTATTCAAATTAGGTTTAACATCTAATGTCAAGTGTCCAACCCTATCTCTAATCCAAGTCCGGAGCCTCCACTCTAATCACGATCTCTCTCATCTCCTGGACCCTGAACCTGTCCCACCTGTTTTCAAGTACACATACAAACAAGACAATAGCCGGATAACTCCGGTGAGAATAAATCCAGTATAAATCAACGAAACATGCAATCATATGATAATTATAAAAGCATGGACAGAGAACAGCAATATATATCAAATGCTGAAATATAATCAATATCAAACTGTCGACAATACTCGTAATTCCACAACTCAGACTAGACTTAATCCTAGCCTAGGGATCCCGGTTTCCAGACATTGGCATTCCATATCAACCAACAGTAATAGAAAAGACTCCAGTTCTATCCACGTTGATATAGCATCGATCACGAGTAATAGAAGAAGCTCTGATTCTATCCACATCGGTATAGTATCGATCACCAGTAATAGAAGAAAAATCCGATTCTATCCACATCGATATGACATCGATCATCAGTAATAGAAGAAGTTATAATTCTATCCAAATCGATACGGTACCGATCACCAGTAATAGAAGGAGCTATAATTCTATCCACATCGATAGCCAATTATCCGGTGACAGACTATGGCACTATCGCCAATACACTATCTCATGACATCGTGCAATGTGCCCGTGGCAATCTCACCACTGTTAGGCTCTTCTGTCATAAGATTACTCTTCTAATACCTGCTATCTATAAATCAAGAGAACAAGTACATCAATCAAATCAATGCAATATCAATACAATAACGTAAAGTATGTGATTTAGGGAAACTCAAGTCTAAACCGACTCAAGTCAATCTCCCACTACCACATTGACTTATACCTTCCATTTGTAGTCCCGGTCTGAAGCAATATCAGTTCTGAACTCAAGATTATCTCTGTAAATCTGAAATGACAAATTGATAATCATAATATCAATGTTCCATTCTCACTTCAACACTGAATCTGATTAATCTGGATTTAGTTCAAAATCAACGACATAGTGGTACCATCTCAGTATCCACGTCAATACAACATTACCAGATAACAGTTACAATCCATAACCCATATCCAATACATTCTACAATCAATCCATAATTCAAATCTGTCCGGTATAAATCAATATACCTTAAAAATTCATAACAATTCCATAATCCAATTGTTTCTTAATCTGACTTCGATTCTACGATGTCTAACATATCAAGAACATCATATATGAATCCTATTCAATTCTGACAATGACATAATTTCAAAGCATGTCCAAAACGTAGAAAAAATTACGTCAAGTTGTAGCCTACGCTGATAGGATTGCGGTACTGAATTCAGATTACAATTCGGACGGACGGATTGACATATAAAGGCGTAAGGATTTTTTCACACTTCTCTGAAACCTTTTCTCGATTCTTTCTTTCTGAATTCCGAGGGACGAACTTGATATATACATATATATATCCAACTTGCATGATAGAGAAACGTGGCACATTTTCATGTTTTTCGATCGGCGCTCGAGCGGTTAATCTTTACCGCTCGAGCGCCGAGCTTCTGTCCGAAGGTTTAACTTATCCTTCATTGGCGCTCGGGCGGTAATATTCTACCGCTCGGGCGCCAAACATTCTGCTCGAGTATCATTTTTATGGTGCATTGGCGCTCAGGCGGTCTCTTTCTACCGCTCGGGCGCCACGAGCTCTGTACAAAATTCTTGTTTGTCTTGCACCGACGCCCGGCTTTTCCACGTGAGCTCCTACAATCTCAATTCTACCAATTACTCGACGTCTTATTACAATAATCATCTCGGCATTACATTTCTCCCCCTCTAAGATACGATTTCGTCCTCGAAATCACAGGTAGTCAAATCATATCATTAAGAAGGAATGTAATTAAAACCGAATACAAATTTACATCAATGAAACAGTGTTGGAAATTCCTGTCTCATGTCAGATTCAGTCTCCCAAGTAGCTTCTTCAGTGCCATGACGAGTCCATTGAACTTTCACCATCGGAATCATTTTCGTTCTGAGTTGTTTTTCTTTACGATCGATAATCCGGATCGGTTTTCCTACATAACTCAGAGATTCATCAAGTTTGGCCTCGTCTGGTTGAATAACATGTGAATCATCAGGGAGATACTTCCGCAGCATCGATACATGAAAGACATCATGTATTCTAGATTATGTGAATCTTGATACGAATAAATAGCAAACACGATTAAAAATAAATCGCACCCTCTATTCAATTACGATATTAAGATTCGTGTGTTTTTCCCGATCTTTTGAATCAAGTAATATGTGATATTCACCTCTAAACTAGCAAGAGTTTAGCAACAAATAAACACGAGGATAAACAATCGAAAACTATACGAACCTTCGAAGAACTTTGCCTACGACAATCCGCACAAGCAACGATCGACAAACGCCACAAAGTTAAAAACTTTGATAAGTTTGATTTGATTTGACAAAGCTTGGCTTTGAAAAAAGTTAAGAGAAAATTCTCAAAAGTTTGATAAACTCAAAATATTATGTGTATTGTGTGTAATTTTTCGTCCAACATAGTCAATATATCAAAAGATATCAAGAAATCTAGTTTCCTAACAAAATAAAACTCTAAAAAAGGTAATTTTGTCGCGCAGAAAACACTAGGCACGGACCCCGTGCAGACCTCCGTGTCTGGGTCCGTGTACGTACTAATCTTCATCCGGAATGAAGGGACACGGACCCCGTGCTCACCTCCGTGTACGGGTCCGTGTAGGCACTGTATTCGCCAACTTCAAAGGGCACGGACCCCGTGCCTGGGTCCGTCTCCAGGTCCGTGCAGGCACTGAATTTGCTCATCTCGGGTTGTGAAGGACACGGACCCCGTGTACAGGTCCGTGTACACGTCCGTGTAGCCTCGGGTTTCTCCAACAATGCTTGAATGATTTTCTTTTGGTTCCCAAACGCCACTCCCATGTGTTTCCATGCTTTCCTCGGAGCTTGGCTGTCCATGATCGCATCATCCTCCCCTTCTTGAAAAGGATTTGTCCTCAAATCTGTGCTACCTACACAAAAATGAAGCAAGTTAGTAATAACAAAGATTATGTGACCCACATGCTTACCTCGAAGTTCAATTTTGTAGGTGCTATCCCCCATGTGCGCCATTGACATTGGGGACCTCAACTCCTTGGTTGCTCTATTCTTGTAAACATCACTTACACCAAACATCAAACAACAAGTGACATGAGATGATAAGACATCATTAACTATCACAAAGATCAGATTTCTCCCCTTCTTAGACCTAGTTAACAACACAAAAATTTTCACACAAGTGCACAACCATATTTCACTAGGAATAAGAATTACTTCATGCCACACATAAGAATTAAGCTTAGATGCCTTTTTCCTATATGTAATGCATATATTAACACACAACTTGACATACCTCTTCATATGCAACCAACACATATAATCATGCATTTCATCAATGATGAAATCACAACAGTACGCCCCACTAGCGATCAATTCATAAAATGAACATAACATGAACAATTTAAGCTCCTTCAAAATATATTCATCATGAACATAGAAATTCTTATATTCATTCATGCTCCTTTCACCACTATCACCCAACAAATATAAATCATGGAAATAGGACACACTAGATGTACTACCCATGTAAACAGTTAACCCATCACAAAGATTTGAACATAATGCATAAAATCCACTGTCATAACAAAAACTCATCGCTTTGACAACTCTTGAAAGTTCGCAATCACTAACATTGAAATTTGATCTATTCAATATGTCATCATTCTCAAATCTATGAAGTCTAGGCACAAAGATTAAATCACATTCATCCCTCCTAAACATCACATTTTCAACCCATTCTTGCAAACAAAACAACAATGACTTAAGGTAAGGAAGCAAATCATACCTCATGGTTGTTGCGCTGGCAACTAACCTTACCTCACCTTGATTGCCTTCGAAGTCATATGGGTCATCCCATGGCTTTCCCACACCATCTCTACTTGCTCGCCTCCACATCATGACACCAATAGAATCCTGCAAAGAAAAATTAACAATGCTCGGGATTGAACCGGCGATATCATCACAATATGGATAAACCACTTTGTACAAAGGTACATGTAATGGTTTATGCAATAATAAGCAACTCTCATCCTCACTCTTTTCACTCCGTTGGGCCATCAAATTATTTTTCATTTCTTTTTCTTTGGCCTCTTTTCCTCTCTCTTTTTTCTTTTCTATGGTCATCTCACTCTTTTGTTCACTCTTTCTTTCGACCATATATTTTTCTTTTTCTTTTTCTAAGGCCATCTCACTCTTTTGGACACTCTTTTTTTCGGCCTCATCTCTTTTTCTTTTCTTTAATTGATCCTCAAGTATTTGTTTTGGTGACAAAGGAAGCAATACAATTGGTTCTTTGTTTAGGACAAATGAGTACCTATTCTTGAAACCATCATGTGTTACCTTCCTATCGAATTGCCAAGGTCTACCCAACAAGATATGACAAGCATGCATAGGCACAACATCGCATAACACCTCATCAACGTACTTCCCAATCGAAAATGCAACTAGAACTTGCCCATTCACTTTTACCTCAGCACAATCATTCAACCATTGAAGCCTATATGGTTGTGGATGTTTTAAAATAGGCAAATTCAACTTCTCCACCATCTCACAACTAGCTACATTGGTACAACTCCCTCCATCTATAATGACATTGCAAACCTTTTCATTTACAAAGCATCTAGTATGAAACAAGTTCCCCCTTTGATTGGTCTCCTCCTCCTCGACTTGGCCGATCATGATACGCCTAGTCACCAATGATTCTCCTAAAACCGCCTCATATCCATCATCGGGATCCTCCAATGCAGGCATATCATCATCACTACCCTCGCTTTGGGACTCATACCCACCATAACCATTCAAAACCATCACTCTTTTATTAGGACATTCACTAGCAATGTGACCCAACCCTTGACATCTAAAGCATTTAGTATCCCTAGAACGATTAGAAGGAGTTTCAGATTTACCTTGGACTCCTTGTTTAGGCGCCTCTTGCTTAGTGTCAAATCTTGGCTTGGCCACCACTTTATTTTCCTCATGCTTCACAACATTGGATTGCCAAGAAGATGATGCCCCTCCGGTTTTATTGGTGCGGCCCACTCCTCGCCTCTTGAGTTGTTGCTCCACCTTTATGGCCATTTGCACCATCTCGTCTAGATCTAAGTAGTGCCGAAGCTCCACTTGATCTTGGATCTCCCTGTTCAAACCACAAAGAAAACGAGCCATAGTTGCTTCATTATCCTCCTCAGTATTTGCCCTAATCATGAGTACTTCCATCTCCTTATAGTAGTCCTCAACACTCTTCAACCCTTGCCTCAAAGTTTGTAACCTCTTAAACATCTCCCTATAGTAATGGTTAGGCACAAACCTCTTCCTCATTACACTCTTCATCTCATCCCAAGATTCAATAGGTCTCTCATTATACTTTCTTTTAGTGGTCACTAATTGATCCCACCAAATGAGAGCATAGTCTAAGAATTCAACCACCGCCAACCTCACCTTCTTTTGTTCGGAGTAGTGGTGACATGCAAATACGAACTCTACCCTCTTTTCCCATTCTAGGTACGCCTCCGGGTCAGATTTCCCATGGAATGAAGGGATCTTCATCTTAATGCTACCCATGTGACCATCTTCCCTAGCCTCCTCATATCTACCCCGCATGGCTTCCCTTCTTCCTCTACCAAATCCTCTATCTCTCCCATTCCTACCCCAATTCTCATTTTGACTCTCATCGCCTCCTCCTAGATCATACTCCTCATCATCTCTACCCAAATCTCTAGGCTTAGGTTTACCCCCACTAACACTAACCTCAAGTTTACCCAACCTCTCATGCAACGACTCCATTTGGGTCGCCATCGCTCTACTAAAATCCCCAAACAACGCATCTAGATGAGCTTTGGACACTCCCGAATTCGAACTATCTCCTACCTCCCTCTCCATTTAATTTCAAAGTTGTACCTGCAAGAAAAGTTAGTAGAAATAAAATAATCCTCACCCAAATGCTCACGATCACTCCAAAGAAATTCACTCGTCTTTTACCTCTTTATTTGTATGCTCACAACAAATACTCACCGTTCACTCCAAAGAAAAGTCACTCTCACTCAAGTGTATCACTCGAATTTTGAAAGCTCTCTTGGAAGTGCTCAAGCTTTGTATTGTGGGTATATCAAACAATCAAAGTTCAAACTTGTGAACAAATGCGACCGACTCACTTGGACTGTGTAGACAAGAAATTCGAATATAGGAAATTTTTTTTTTTTTTTTTTTTTGACTGTGTGAGACAATTGAATATGACTCTATGAAGACAATAGAACAATATATCAAAAAGAAATAATGGTGAATTTTCGGAATTTTTGTACTCTTTTTTTTTTTCCTCTTTGAATTCCGAAAATTCAAAAAAAAAGGACTCAAAATTTCGTGTATCACAGATTCACGAAAAAATTACGAAGAACGATAGAACAAAACAGATCTGAAAATATTCGAAGAAATAATACAGATCTGCAATTTAAGAACAAGATAATTTACTTGAATTCAATAAACCTGGCGCTCTGATACCAAATGATGTGAATCTTGATACGAATAAATAGCAAACACGATTAAAAATAAATCGCACCCTCTATTCAATTACGATATTAAGATTCGTGTGTTTTTCCCGATCTTTTGAATCAAGTAATATGTGATATTCACCTCTAAACTAGCAAGAGTTTAGCAACAAATAAACACGAGGATAAACAATCGAAAACTATACGAACCTTCGAAGAACTTTGCCTACGACAATCCGCACAAGCAACGATCGACAAACGCCACAAAGTTAAAAACTTTGATAAGTTTGATTTGATTTGACAAAGCTTGGCTTTGAAAAAAGTTAAGAGAAAATTCTCAAAAGTTTGATAAACTCAAAATATTATGTGTATTGTGTGTAATTTTTCGTCCAACATAGTTAATATATCAAAAGATATCAAGAAATCTAGTTTCCTAACAAAATAAAACTCTAAAAAGGTAATTTTGTCGCGCAGAAAACACTAGGCACGGACCCCGTGCAGACCTCCGTGTCTGGGTCCGTGTACATACTGTACTAATCTTCATCCGGAATCAAGGGACACGGACCCCGTGCTCACCTCCGTGTACGGGTCCGTGTAGGCACTGTATTCGCCAACTTCAAAGGGCACGGACCCCGTGCCTGGGTCCGTCTCCAGGTCCGTGCAGGCACTGGATTTGCTCATCTCGGGTTGTGAAGGACACGGACCCCGTGTACAGGTCCGTGTACACGTCCGTGTAGCCTCGGGTTTCTCCAACAATGCTTGAATGATTTTCTTTTGGTTCCCAAACGCCACTCCCATGTGTTTCCATGCTTTCCTCGGAGCTTGGCTGTCCATGATCGCATCACTAGATAAAGAAGGCGGCAATGCTAATCGATAGGCACGATCTCCTATCTTTTCAAGAATTTCATAAGTACCGACATATCGTGGAGACAACTTCCCTTTCTTCCCAAATCAGACAACACCCCTGCAATGAGAAATCTCTAGGAACACTCGGTCTCCTGCCTCAAATACCAACGTTCGTCGTCGAAGGTTGGCATATTTGACTTGTCTGTCCTGAGCTGCCTTCATTTTCTTCTGAATCAATTTTACTTTTTCAGTCATATCTCTGATCATGTCAGGTCCCGTCTCAGGAACTTCAGAGATATCATCCCAATATAATGGGGATCGACACTTCTTTCCGTACAACGTCTCGAATGGAGCCATCTTGATACTCGTTTGATAGCTATTGTTGTACGAAAATTCACAAAGAGGCAATGCATCTTGCCAATTAGTGCTAAAATCAAGCACTAGAGCTCTCAGCATATCTTCCAATGTCTGGATCGTCCGTTCTGACTGTTCGTCAGTCTGTGGATGATATGCGGTACTAAGATGTAACTTCGTACCAAGAGCTTGCTGCAAACTCTGCCAGAAGTGCGATGTAAATCGAGGATCACGGTCAGACACAATCGACTTCGGCACTCCGTGTAATCTAACCACTTCCTTGACATAAATATCGACCATCTGGTCATATCTATACGTCATCTTGTATGGAATAAAACATGCGGATTTGGTCAATCGATCAATCACGACCCAAATCGCATCACAACCTCGGGAGGAACGTGGCAACTGTGTCACAAAATCCATGGAAATGTGATCCCATTTCCATTCAAGAATGGACAAACTCTGTAACAATCCTCCTGGTTTCTTCCTCTCAGCTTTCACATGTTGGCAATTCAGACACTTGGCTACAAATTCAGTAACATCAAATTTCATTTGTTTCCACCAATACTGTCTTTAAATCATTGTACATTTTCCTGCCACCAGGATGAATGCTAAAACGACTGTTGTGAGCTTCTGTCAGTATTCGTTGTCTTAATTCCGAAACATTCGGCACAACAAGAAGATGGTTCACATACAAAATACCATTTTGAACCTGATATTCCGATCGATGTCCAGCTCTGATCATTGCAATCGAATTCTGTACGTTCTGATCAACTTTTTGTGCCTCTTTGATTTTCAATATCAATTCTGGTTCAGCTCGAATTGTATATAATCTCAGAGGCTTACAATCTGTCTCAAAAGTTAATCCAGACAAACAGCAGTCTTCTATCAAATTCGAGACACCTATTGTCGATAAGGATAAAGAACATACCTTTCGACTCAGTGCATCAGCTGATGCATTGGAATTCCCTGGATAATATTTGATTTCACATTCAAAGTCTTTCAGTAAATCCAGCCATCTTCGCTGTCTCATATTCAATTCAGATTGTTAAAAAAAATACTTCAAGCTTTTATGATCAGAATATATCTCAAATTTCTCGCCGTACAGATAATATCGCCATATCTTCAATGCACAGACAATGGCTACCAATTCAAGGTCATGAATTGGATAACGAGATTCATGAGGCTTCAGTTGTCTCGAGGCATAAGCGATAACATATCCTCGCTGCATCAATACACAGCCCAATCCTCGGTGAGATGCCTCACAATAAACAACAAAGTCACCAGTACTTGAAGGAATCGTCAACACAGGCGCACTGGTTAATCTCTTCTTCAATTCGAGAAAACTGGTCTCACATTCCTCAGACCAAACAAATGGAGCATTTTTCTGAGTCAACTGTGTAATCGGTTTGGCAATACTCGAAAATTCTTTAATGAATCAGCGATAATATTCTGCCAAACCCATAAAACTGCGTATCTCTGGTACATATGTCGGTCTCGGCCACAAAATCACTGCCTCAACCTTACTGGGATCAACTGATATCCCGTCTCCGGATATAATATGAACCAGAAATACTACCTGTTTCAACCAGAACTCGCATTTCGACAGTTTAGCACACAGTTTCTCCGTCCTCAAAATTCGAAACACAGTTCTTAAATATTCAGCATGCTCCATCACATTCTTTGAATAAATAAAAATATCATCGATGAAGATAATAACGAAATCATCGAGATATTTCTGAAAGACTCGATTCATAAATCCCATAAATACCGCCGGTGCATTCGTCAACCCAAAAGGCATAACAATAAACTCATAATGTCCATACCTGTTTCTGAATGCTGTCTTTGAGATATCAGAATCCCTGACTCTTAGTGATGGTATCCAGATCTCAGATCGATCTTGGAATATACAGATGAACTCTGCAACTGATCAAACAAATCATTGATACGAGGCAATGGATATTTATTCTTTACCGTTTCCTTGTTCAGTTGCCGGTAGTCGATACAAAGTCTTATCGACCCGTCTTTCTTCCTCACGAACAGTACTGGAGCACCCCAAGGAGATACACTCGGTCTGATATACCCCTTGGCCAGTAAATCCTCCAACTGTTCTTTCAACTCTTTTAACTCGATCGATGCCATTCGATATGGAGCCCTCGAAATTGGAACTGTACCTGGCATCAATTCAATACTGAAATCGATCTCTCGTATCGGAGGCAATCCAGGAATCTCATCTGGAAAGACATCAGCAAACTCACACACCACTGGCAATTCCGCCAATGATGGACTCGATTTCAGTAGATCAACTGAATAAACCAGAAATCCATCCGCTCCTTTCTGCAACAATCGAGTCATATTCATAGCAGATATCAAAGGAATTCTGGCACGAGAACCCTTACCATAAAATTTCCACTCCTCAGCCATCTCAGGTCTGAATCGAACAATCTTATGGAAACAATCGACTGTAGCCCTGTACATGGTCAACGTTTCGATACCGATAATACAAACAAAATCAAATATCCCAAGCACAATACAGCCCAACCCAATCTCCTGCCCATCATACTGCAGTATACTAGATTTAACAAATTTCACTGACATCAAACCTATCCTTAACGGAGAAGAAACAGACACTACTGCAGACAATGACTCAAAAGGCAAAGAATGCATCAAAGCAAATCGCTCAGATATAAATGTATGGGATGCACCAGTATCAATCAATACATATGCATGATAACCAGAAATAAAACAGTTAGCTGCCACGACATCATCAGGTGCATCTTGTGCCTGCTCCTCAGTCAAAGAGAATAGAGGGCCTGCTGGCTCGCTGTCTGGCTCCCTCCTGACCTCTGCTGTGACTGAGTAGACGGTGCTGGCTGAAAGGAATGAACGGCAGAAGATCGTCTTCCTGTCTGAGCCACTGATCCCGATGACTCAGCGGCCTGGGATCCTTGGGCACCTCGCTGTGGACACACTCGGGCAAAGTGTCCATGCTGTTTACAAATGCGGCAGTTGCCGAACACTTCTCGGCACTGCTCGGTGGAATGCTTCCCTCCACAAGTGCTATAGCAGGGTCCTGTATAACTCTGGCCCTTCCCAGTCTGTCTAGAGCCACTCGAACTGGATGAGCTACTTCCAGCTTTCTTGAATTTCTTCCCCTTAGCTTTCAGGAAGTCTTTCTTCCCACTACCACTACCGCTCTCAAATCGAGGAGCTGGTGGAGGCATCTGTGATCTCGGTGCTGAAGGCACAAACGAAGCCTCTTTCTGTCTCATCAGACCGGCTTCAGCTCCCTTGACTCGGTTCAAGGCATCAGTAAAGTTGTTTGGCCTTCCGGTATTCACCAAGGTAAAGATTTCAGGATTTAGGCCATTTATGAACTGGTCCGCAATGGCCTCATCATGTTCAGCTACGTGGGGAGCAAATCGGAGCAGTGTAGAGAACTTAGCCACATATTCCTCAATGTTTAACTGGCCCTGTCTCAAGTTTTCAAACTCGGCTCCCATGTCCTTCCTATACGATACTGGAAAGAACCTTTGATAAAATTCAGCCTTAAACACGTTCCAGGTAATGGCCGTACCTCGTTGTTCCAATGCCCGTTTCGTCGTGATCCACCAGTTTTTGGCAACTTCATGTAACTGGTGTCCGATCAATTTCACCCTCTTCTCATCAGTATATTCTAAAGATTCGAACAGCATTTCAATATCGTCCATCCAACTCTCACATTCCACGGAATTCTCCGTACCCTTCAAGGTCGGTGGATGGAAAGACTGGAACCTTTTCAACAATTTCTCCATGGGAGTAGCTGTCACATCCACGGGAGGATTTGAAGTACTACCCTGTTCAGGTACTCTTCTCGGAGGCATATCTGATAATCAAAGAGATTAGTAATTCCAAATACCACATACCGGTTTCAATCATCCTCGGATCATCTTACAGCTGATCCATAACAAATAATACACAATACCATATCAAAATAAAATATTCAGCCAGACAAGTATTAAAACAGAAATTCATGCTAGCAATCAAAAGCAGGAAAGAAAACACATTCTACCCCGCTCACTAGCTCCTATCTCAGTCTAAAGGATCCATCGCTCTGATACCACCTGTTGTGGGGACCCGGACGCTAATCATGTTCTCAATCATCATTGGGACTAATTAATCAATTATAATAAGCAGGGTCTAATTTTTTTTAAAATAATGCGGAACTTATTGACATAAAAACATATATATACATCTCAGTATATAAAAGTACAAGTCCTGTACCACATACATTTATTCAACTGAGGTTTAACATCTAATTTCAAGTGTCCAACCCTATCTCTAATCCAAGTCCGGAGCCTCCACTCTAATCACGGTCTCTCTCATCTCCTGGACCCTGAACCTGTCCCACCTGTTGTCAAGTACACATATACAAACAAGACAACAGCCGGATAACTCCGAAAAATACCAGTATAAATCAACGAAACATGCAATCATATGATAAACATTAAAGCATGGACAGATAACAGCAATATATATCAAATGCTGAAATATAATCAATATCAAACTGTCGACAATACTTGTAATTCCACAACTAAGACTAGACTCAATCCTAGCCTAGGGATCCCGGTTTCCAGACATTGGCATTCCATATCAACCAACAGTAATAGAAAAGACTCCAGTTCTATCCACGTTGATATAGCATCGATCACCAGTAATAGAAGAAGCCCTGATTCTATCCACATCGGTATAGTATCGATCACCAGTAATAGAAGAAAACTCCGATTCTATCCACATCGATATGACATCGATCATCAGAAATAGAAGAAATTATAATGCTATCCACATCGATACGCTACCGATCACCAGTAATAGAAGGAGCTATAATTCTATCCACATCGATAGCCAATTATCCGCTGACAGACTATGGCACTATCGCCAATACACTAAATCATGACATCGTGCAATGTGCCCGTGACGATCTCACAACTATTAGGCACTTCTGTCATAAGATTACTCTTCTAATACCTGCTATCTATAAATCAAGAGAACAAGTACATCAATCAAATCAATGCAATATCAATACAATAACGTAAAGTATGTGATTTAGGGAAACTCAAGTCTAAACCGACTCAAGTCGATCTCCCACTACCACATTGACTTATACCTTCCGTTTGTAGTCCCGGTCTGAAGCAATATCAGTTCTGAACTCAAGATTGTCTCTGTAAATCTGAAATGACATATTGACAATCATAATATCAATGTTTCATTCTCACTTCAACACTGAATCTGATTAATCTGGATTTAATTCAAAATCAACGACATAGTGGTACCATCTCAGTATCCCCGTCGATACAACATTACCAGATAACAGTTACAATCTATAACCCATATCCAATACATTCTATAATCAATCCATAATTCAAATCTGTCTGGTATAAATCAATATACCTTAAAAATTCATAACAATTCCATAATCCAATTGTTTCTTAATCTGACTTCGATTCTACAATGTCTAACATATCAAGAACATCATATATGAATCCTATTCAATTCTGACAATGACATAATTTCAAAGCATGTCCAAAACGTAGAAAAAATTACGTCAAGTTGTAGCCTACGCTGATAGGATTGCGGTACTGAATTCAGATTACAATTCGGACGGACGGATTGACATATAAAGGCGTAAGGATTTTTTCACACTTCTCTGAAACCTTTTCTCGATTCTTTCTTTCTGAATTCTGAGGGACGAACTTGATATATACATATATATCCAACTTGCATGATAGAGAAACGTGGCACATTTTCATGTTTTTCGATCGGCGCGCGAGCGGTTAATCTTTACTGCTCGGGCGCCGGGCTTTCTGTCCGAAGGTTTAACTTATCCTTCATTGGCGCTCAGGCGGTAATATTCTACCGCTCGGGCACCAAACATTCTGCTCGAGTATCATTTTTATGGTGCATTGGCGCTCGGGCGGTCTCTTTCTACCGCTCGGGCGCCACGAGCTATATACAAAATTCTTGTTTGTCTTGCACCGACGCCCGGCTTTTCCACGTGAGCTCCTACAATCTCAATTCTACCAATTACTCGACGTCTGATTACAATAATCAAATCTCGAGCATTACAATCAATATGTTTTGTATTGCTATTGACGCTTAAATTGCTAGGGACTATCAATAAGCTGGTTTGGGAGTGTGAAAAAGATAAAATTTTTTAAATTAATTAAATGTTTTATATTATAAATATATAGTTTTTATTTTATTAAATGTTTAAATATTATATGTTTTATAATAAATTGTATAAAATATAAGTTATTGTGTAATTATAAGTTTTTGCTATTTTTTACAGGTTCGATAAAACGAAAATAAACTTGGGGTTGCAAATGGGAATAAGATGATTCTTGGACCTGTAGAAAGTTGATGTTAATATCTACAATATTGGTGGCAAGCATGAGATAAAAATCGTTTCACAAATGGGATCAAAGTAAGCAACAATTAAAGTTACCAAAGAAGTGACAATTTTACAATGCTCTAGTATTTTGACCATATCTCTAAAAATACTTGGTCAAATGGTTAAAAAAAATACCACAATTCAAACAACTCAGATATCTACATGTTTGTTTTTATGAGGAGAAGAAAATTTGGATGGGAAGATTTTTAAAAGTGATGTGTATTAAAATATTAATTTTTTGGAACACCAATGAAGACTTATGTGTAAAAAATATTATTTTATTTGTGATCGTCTCCCCAAATTTGGCTATAAATAGGGGTGCATTGTAATGTATTGAGATATCCCTCATTTTATGAACAAACCTTTGAGTTCATAATATTTCTCTCTTTGTTTTTCTTTTATTTCTTTATTTAAATATAATTAGCATGTTAGATTCATAATCAAAGTTTTACACTTTGAATAATGAATAGCTAACTTCCCAAAGTTGAGATGAAAAAGTGAGACTCTTGGCATGAAAATAAGGTTATTAAAAGCTAAGAATCTGTGTTTTATATTATTTAATCATTATTTATTATTTATGTTGTATTTATTTCTTCAAGTATTATTATACCCTACTTATAAGTGGGAGTTTTGATTTATTGTTGCTGTATGTTACACTAAATTTTTGGAACCATTTAAATGTTAGTTTGGTATTACCAACCATTTAAAGTGGATGCCTTGATTTATTATATATGAATATATCATAATATTAATTTCTTGGTACCATTTAAATGTTTGTTTGATTTTACCAACCATTTAAAGTGAATGTCTTGATTTATTATATATTAATATTGTAATATTAATTTCTTGGTACCATTTAAATATTTGTTTGGTTTTACCAAACATTTAAAGTGGAACCTTGATTTAGTGTTTACAAATATATATATAGCACAATAGATACTTGACAACATTTACAAATTTTGCTATATATTATATACTTATAAGATAATAATATATAACGTAATAAAAATATAATTATTTAATATATATTGAACCATTTTATTAAGTAGATTTCAATAAAGTTCATTAATGTTAAATTTATTAAAATACCAAGAGTTGATCCTTTAATCTCAACTACTTAAATTAAAATTTGAAAAATTAAAAATTACCAATTAAAGATTCAAACCAATAAAACAAGAAACAAAAACAAAAACAAAAAACATTGTAGTGGACTTGTAAGTACCTTAGCTTCCCTGTGGATACGATATTCGGCCTCACCGAATTATACTACTTGTGGACAACCTGCTCTTGGGAGTGCAACAATCAAAGTCGCAACACTCAGGGAAAGGTTTCACTTTCTACGACGTGGAAAATTGTGATTTACGAAAAATCCGCCCGTTAGATTCTGAATCCGACTTCAGTACTATGTTCCTATCGACGTAGGCTTCATACGGACATAAGTTCCTTACTTTTCTGATATGTTTTGAAATTATGATATTGAAGGAATCGGATAGGATTCATATATGGTGTTTCTGATATGTTAAACATCGTATAATTGAAACCGGATTGAAGAACGGTTATCGTATGAAATTGTTATGATTTTCAGAATGGGTTTAATCGAGATGTGATATCAGATTTGTATCGTTATTGACTATGAGTTGCAGGAATTGATATGTATTGATTTGTACTCCTGGTTATATTGAGATTGTACAGTTATGCTGTTGAAACAGAATTTGATTAATTTCTGATTATATCCAGTATTGATTGAAAGAGGTATTGCTATTGTATTCCTCGTTATTGTCATTTCCAGATTGAGTATTTCAGGCATTGAATCCGAGACTTCGACTAGATTCAGATTAATAGAAAGAAAGGTATAAATCAATGTTGATTCGAGATTGCACAACTCGAGTTTGATTTGACTTGAGTTTCCCTAAATCACATACTTTATTTTATTGCATTGATATCTGCAATTATGAAATTGTTATGTGTGGTCTATTGATTCATAGACAGAGTAAGTATTGAGTTATAGGCTGATTCGCCTAGTCATTGACTGATGCGCCAAGTCTTCGGCTGATTCGCCAAGACACTGGATGTTTGATTTATATCGATGTTGCTTAGGAATTGATTCATTCCTATCGCTGAGATTCGATATATGTGACAATGTCCAGAAACCGGGATCCCTAGATTAGAGAGGAGTCGAGTATGAGATGATGAGTCACGAGTGATTTACAGTGTTATATCATTTCATGTTTGAGATTTTTATACATGTTATCGATATGTATGTCATGCTTTATATATGCTTTTATATGATTGCATGTTTACATTGTTTATACTGGGATTATATTTTCACCGGAGTTATCCGGCTGTTGTCTTGTTTGTATGTGTGCATGACAACAGTTGGGACAGAATCAGGGTCACGAAGAGAATGAGAGTTTAAAGATTAGCGTGGAGATCCGGACTTAGAATAGAGTGATTTTCAGTACTTGATGTAGTGGCTGAACTCTAGTTGTGATAAACATATGTTGTACATGATTTGTACTTTATGTTGATATTTATATCAGATTGATTTCTTTATGTTCCGCAATTATAAAAAAATAAATAAAATTTAGACCCAGATTTCTTAAATGATCCTTATAATGATTAAGAAGATGGATTAGGTTCGGTTCCCCACAGCAGGTGGTATCAGAGCGATAGGTTCTGTAGACTGAGATAGAAGCTAGTGAGGGGGGTAGATTGAGTTTTCTTTCCTTGCTTTGATTGCTAGCATGTGTTTACTGCTTTAATACATGTTTACCTGAATTATCTGAATTGATTGGTAATATGTATTATTAAGAAAGAATCATAACCAATTCTTGATCAGCAGTAACATGATCAGAGGAGGACTGAAACAGGTTGTTGTATTGCAAGTGATAACTCTTTTAATAATCAGATATGCCTCCTCGAAGAATACCAGAACAAGGTAGCACATCGAATACTCCTATGGATGTGACCGCATCACCGATGGAAACGCTACTGAAGAGGTTTCAGTCATTCAAACTGCCAACCCTGAAAGGAACATAGAGTTCAGTTGATTGTGAATGTTGGTGAGATGACATTGAGATGTTGTTTGAGTATTTGGATTACCCAGATTAGTGGAGAGTTAGATTGATTGGACACCAATTGCATGACGATGCAAAGAACTGGTGGATCACTACGAAGAAATCGTTGGAGCATCGAGGTACTACTATTACCTGGAATGTATTTAAAACTGAATTTTATCAACGATTCTTTCCAGTGTCGTACAGAAAGGACAAGGGTGCAGAGTTTGCCAATTTGAGATAGGGTCAGTTGAACATTGAAGAGTATGTAGCCAAGTTCTATACCTTGTTGAGGTTTGCTCCACATGTTGCCGAGAATGATGAGGCCGTTGCCGATCAGTTTATCAATGGACTGAACAACGAGATCTTTACATTGGTAAACACCGGGCGACCAAATAACTTTTCTGATGCTCTGAACCGAGCCAAAGGAGCCGAAGCAGGTTTGATGAGACAGAAGGGAGCTTTGTATGTTGCCCCAGCACCAAGACCATAGCAACCACCTCCCAGATTCGAGAGTGGCAGCAGCTGTGGTGGAAAGAAAGATTTTCTGAAAGCCAGAGGGAAACAGTTTAAGAAGTCTGACAGCAGTTCTTCTAGCTCCAGTGGTTCCAAACAGAGTTATACCGGAGCTTACTGCAAAACTTGCGGAGGGAGACATCCCATAGAGCAATGCCAAGGATTGCTTAGTAGTTGCCACATCTGCAGACAACAGGGACATTTTACCAGAGTATGTTCACAGATTGGTTCCCAAAGGTCCCAGGGAGCCGAATCATCAGGATCAGCAGCACAGACTGATAGACAATCGGCTGCTGTTCATTCATTTCAGCTAGCACCATCTCAGTCACAGCAGAGGCCAGGAGGAATCTAGATGATAGAGAAGGATTTTACGTGTTTTTCGTACCATGCTATGTCGCATTGTGTTGCATTTACCATTTAGATTGCATGCATTTTGTGTTATTTCAGCATAATTGATGTTTTCTTGTTGCTCATGAGTTTAGTTGGTGAAAATGCAGGTGAGTTGTGAATAAACTAAGAATTAAAGGAGAAAATTCGAAAGCCATCCGCCCGGGCACACATTCATGGTCGCACGGGCGCATCCAAGGCGTGAGAAAATTATTTGTTGCGAAAGTCATCCGCCCGGGCGGAAACTTATGTCCGTCCGGGCGCATCAAAGAAAACTGAAAAAATAAAATCTACGAAAGACATCCGCCCGGGCGGAAACTTATGTCCGCCCGGGCGCGTCTGTATTTGTGGAAAAAATTGTGGACGATTCCTTACCTTAATTCTGAAGATGGATGATATGGTAGGGGGTGGACGGTTTGTGAGGGGATTGAGACGAGATTTCAGAGCCGCCACAAGCTTTGGAGAGACTCTTGCGCTTGGATTGAAGATTCGAGGATTCCCGGGCACGTTCTTCGCGTTTTTCGTCAATTCTAGTCTTTCTAATTTAGTTTTCCACTTTTAAAAATTGTTGTGTTTATTTTCAATATGAATTCTAGTAGCTAGCTTTTATTATTTGTTGGGATTTAAGGGGATCCTACCCCGAACGTTAATTTGAATTAATTTATATTTCGATTGTTGTGTTATTCTTGATTATACTACTGTTTTGTCGTGTTGTTAAAGTGTAGCTAACTTTAACAACGTCTTTATATTGCGAGTGAGTTCGAGAGAATAACTTGTTATAGGAACGAGTAGTACAATCCGTGGATCTACAATTTCATAGACATATGAAATTGAATACGTGCCGATAGTCATAGAGCTAAGGGTCGAAAACTAGAGGATTTCACAGATCGAAATACAATTCACTCTTGATAAATAATTAAAGACATTTAATTACTTCATTGAGTAGAATTAGTTTGGCATAGCTCGAGAGAGTGTGTTCAATTGAATAGGAAATCTTGTAGGAAGTATAAAATCAATATCGAACGAATTAATTAATTAACTAGGGGTAGGTGAACTGATATTCTCAACAAATTCATTTCTTATTGAATTTTGCGCAAGGAGAAAATTCGAAAGCCATGTGCCCGGGCGCATGGCTTTTGAATTTTCTCCTTTAATTCTTAGTTTATTCACAACTCACCTGCATTTTCACCAACCAAACTCATGAGCAACAATAAAAAATCAATTATGCTGAGATAACACAAAATGCATGCAATCTAAATGGTAAAGGCAACACAATGCGACATAGCATGGAACTAAAAACACGTAAAATCCTCCTCTATCACTAGACAGTTAGCCAGCCTCCTAGACAGCAGGCCAGAGTATTTGCTTTGACAGAGGAGCAGGCTCAAGAAGCACCAGATGACGTTGTTGCAGGTAAAGGTTATTTATTTGGTTACCCTGCTTATGTATTGATTGATACCGGTGCTTCACATACTTTTATTTCTGAACGATTTGCATTGATTCATGCACTGCCTGTTGAGTCATTATCGTCTGTAGTGTCTGTCTCTTCTCCTTTGGGGACAGGTTTGATATCGGTGAAATCTGTGAAACATTGTATACTACAGTATGACGGGCATGAGATTGAGTTAGATTGTATCGTACTTGGGTTGTCTGATTTTGATTGTATAATTGGTATCGATATGCTGACCGAGTATAGGGCTACCGTTGATTGTTTCCACAAAATTGGGAGATTTAGACCTGAGATGGCTGATGAGTGGAAATTTTACGAAAAGGGTTCTCGAGCTAGAATTCCTTTGATATCCGTATTATCTATGATTCGATTGTTGCAGAAAGAAGCGGAGGGATTCCTTGTTTAATCTGTTGATGTACTGAAATCGAGTCCATCATTGGATGATTTGCCAGTGGTACGTGAGTTCGTTGATGTCTTTCCAGATGAGATTCCTGGTTTGCCTCCGATGAGACTCTGTATCGATTACCGGCAACTGAATAAGGCAACGGTAAAGAAAAAATACCCTTTGCCTCGTACTGATGATTTATTTGATCAGTTGCAGGGTTCTTCTGTATATTCCAAGATCGATCTGAGATCTGGATATCATGAGCTGAGAGTCAGGGACTCTGTTATCTCGAAGACAACATTCAGAACCATGTATGGACATAATGAGTTTATTTTCATACCGTTTGGTTTAACGAATGCTCCTGCTGTATTTTATGGGTCTGATGAACCGTATCTTTCAGAAATATCTCGATGATTTTGTGATTATATTCATTGATGATATTTTGATTTATTCGAAGAATATGATTGAGCATGCCGAACACTTGAGAACTGTGTTGCGAATCTTGAGGACTGAGAAATTGTATGCTAAACTGTCAAAATGTGAGTTTTGATTAAAACAAGTGGTATTTTTGGGTCATATTATATCCGGAGACGGTACTTCTGTTGATCCCAGTAAGGTTGAAGCCGTGATCAGTTGGACGAGACCGACATCAGTGCCAAAGATTCGCAGTTTTATGGGCTTGGCAGGATATTACCGATAATTTATTAAAGATTTCTCAAGTATTGCTAAACCGATTACGCAGTTGACTCAGAAAAATACACCATTTATTTGGTCAGAAGACTGTGAGTCCAGTTTTCTGGAGCTGAAGAAAAGACTGACCAGTGCTCCGATACTGACTATCAGGTACTGGTGACTTTGTTGTTTATTGTGACGCTTCTCACAGGGGATTGGGATGTTTATTGATGTAGCGAGGCCATGTAATCGCTTATGCTTCACGACAGTTGAAGCCACACGAGACTCGCTACCCAATTCATGATCTTGAATTGGCTGCCATCGTTTTTGCATTGAAGATATGGCGACACTACCTGTACGGTGAGAAGTTTGAGATTTATTCTGATCATAAAAGCCTGAAATATATATTTTCACAATTAGAATTGAATATGAGACATCGAAGATGGCTTGATTTTCTTAAAGATTTCGATTGATGCACTGAGTCGTAAGGTGTGTTCTTTGTCCTTAACGACTATTGGTGTGTCAAATTTGATAGAAGATTGCTGTTTGTCTGGATTGGTATTTGAGACAGATCATAGACCGTTGAGATTATATGATGTTCAAGTTGAACCAGAGCTGATTTTGAAAATTAAAACAGCTCAGAAAGTTGATCAGAATGTACAGAATTTGATATCGATGGTCAGAGCAGGGCATCGATCAGAGTATCAGGTACGTGACAGTGTAATGTATGTGAATAATCGTCTTGTTAGGCCGAATATTTCAGATTTAAAACGATAGATACTGTCAGAAGCGCACAGTAGTCGATTCAGTATCCATCTTGGTGGCAGAAAAATGTACAATGACTTGAAAAGACAGTTTTTTTGGAAACAGATGAAAGCTGATATCGCAAAATATGTTTCCAAATATCTGAAATTGTGCCAACAAGTGAAAGCGGAAAGAAAAAAACCAAGAGGATTGTTACAGAGCTTATCGATTCCTGAATGGAAATGGGATCACATTTCCATGGACTTCGTGACGAAGCTACCGAGATCCTCCCGAGGTTGTGATGCGATTTGGGTCGTAATTGACAGATTGACCAAATCTGCATGTTTTATTCCATACAAGATGACGTACCGACATGACCAGCTGGCCGATATTTATGTCAGAGAAGTGGTTAGATTGCACGGAGTGCCGAAGTCAATTGTTTCAGACCGTGATCCTCGGTTTATTTCGCACTTCTGGCAGAGTTTGTAGCAGGCTCTCGGTACGAAGTTACATCTGAGTACCGCATATCATCCACAGACTGACGGAAAGTCAGAGCGGACGATTCAGACATTGGAGGATATGATGAGAGCTGTAGTGCTTGACTTTATCACTACTTGGCAAGATTCTTTGCCACTTTTTGAGTTTTCGTACAATAACAGCTATCAGACGAGTATTGATATGGCTCCTTTCGAGGCATTGTACGGAAAGAAATTTCGATCTCATCTTTATTGGGATGATATCTCTGAGGTTCTTGAGATTGGACTTGACATCATCAGAGATATGACTGAGAAAGTGAAGCTGATTCAGAAGAGAATGAAGGCATTTCATGTTTGAGATTAAAGCTGATGTCTTTAATGTATCATTATTTCCGAAGTACATGCCAGATGCTTCACATATTGTTCAGCCGGACGAGGCCGAACTGGACGAGACGTTGAGCTATTTAGAAAAACCGATCCAGATTCTCGATCAGAAGGAAAAGCAGCTCCGAATGAAGACAATTCCACTTGTGAAGATTCAGTGGAGTCATCATGGCATTGAAGAAGCTTCCTGGGAGACTGAGTCTGATATGAGACAGAGATACCCAGAGTTATTTCACTGATGTGAGTTTTCTGATTAGCTTTTGTTACACATTTCTTTCTATTATGATTGATTGCCTGTGATTTCGGGGACGAAATCAGATCTTAGGGGGGAGAAATGTAATACCCAAAATTTTGATTACTGTAATCTGATATGATTTGTGGCTAATTGTGATGTGATTATAGACAGAACGGATCAGACCGGGAAAGCAAAAAGAAGACTGAATTATGTGCGAGGACTGCACCCCTCGCGCAGATGCGCGACCTGAGAGGGCGCATGTGCGTGAGGCAGGCAGAGAACCTCGCGCATATGCGCGACATGGATCCGCGCATATGCGCGAGGGTACCGAGAGTTGTGAAGAATGGAAAAGAGCCTCGCGCATATGCGCCGAGTGAGGGCGCGCATATGCGCGAGCTACCGTGAAGGCACGCGCCGAGACAGACTGTCTCGCGCATATGCGTCGAAGTAGGTCGCGCATATGCGCGAGACGTGTTTGCACAAGAGATCAGCCACTTGCCCCCGTACATGCATGGGATATATATATATATATATATATATATATATATATATATATATATATATATATATATCACTTGTCCTTATACTTCAACATTCAGAAATGAGAGAGAAGCTCAGGGAAACGTTTCAACTTTCTTCGACGTGGAAAATTGTGATTTACGAAAGATCCCCCCGTTAGATTCTGAATCAGACTTCAGTACTATGTTCCTATTGACGCAGGCTTCATACGGACGCAAGTTCCTTATGTTTCTGATATGTTTTGAAATTATGATATTGAAGGAATCAGATAGGATTCATATATGGTGTTTCTGATATGTTAAACATCGTATAATTGAAACCTGATTGAAGAATGATTATCGTATGAAATTTTTATGATTTTAAGAATGGGTTTAATCGAGATGTGATATCAGATTTGTATCTTTATTGACTATGAGTTGCAGGAATTGATATGTATTGATTTGTACTGCAAGGTATATTGAGATTATACAATTATGCTATTGAAACAGAATTTGATTCAGTTCTGATTATATCCAGTATTGATTGAGGGAGGTATTGATATTGTATTACTCGTTATTGTCATTGCCAGATTGAGTATTGACAGGCATTGAATCCGATACTTCGACAGAGTCAGATTAATATAAAGAAAGGTATAAATCAATGTTGATTCGGGATTGCACAACTCAAGTTTGATTTGACTTGAGTTTCCCTAAATCACATACTTTATTTTATTGCATTGATATCTGCAATTATGAAATTGATATGTGTGGGCGATTGATTCATAGATAGAGTAGGTATTGAGTTAGAGGCTGATTCGCCTAGTCATTGGCTGATGCGCCAAGTCTTCGGCTGATTCGCCAATACACTGGATGATTGATTTATATCGATGTCGCTTAGGAGTTGATTCATTCCTATCGCTGATATTTGATATATGTGACAATGTCCAGAAACCGGGATCCCTAGAATAGAGAGCAGTCGAGTCTGAGATGATGAGTTACGAGTGATTTACAGTGTTATATCATTTCATGTTTGAGATTTTGATACATGTTATCGATATGTATTTCATGCTTTATATATGCATTTATTTGATTGCATGTTTACATTGTTTATACTGGGATTATATTCTCACCAGAGTTATCCGACTGTTGTCTTGTTTGTATGTGTGCATGACAACAGGTGGGACAGGATCAGGGTCAAGAAGAGAATGAGAGATTCAAGATTAGCGTGGAGATCCGGACTTAGAATAGAGTGATTTTCAGTACTTGATGTAGTGGCTGAACTCTAGTTGCGATAAACAAATGTTGTACATGATTTGTACTTTATGTTGATATTTATATCAGATTGATTTCTTTATGTTTCGCAATTTAAAAAAAATAAAAAAATTAGACCAAGAATAATTAAATGATCCTAATAATGATTAAGAAGATGGATTAGGTTCGGGTTCCAACGCAAGATGTGGCTCCCATTCACGTAGCACTTTGCCCCTCATAGCACTTATTTCCCGGTGATCTATGCCGGTGACTGTTGCGACTCTGATTGTTGCACTCCCAAGAGCAGGTTGTCCACAAGTAGTATAATTCGGTGAGTCCGATATCGTATCCACAACAATGTCTTTTTGTTTTGTTTTGTTTTTGTTTCTTTTTAATTTTAATTGTTTGAATCTTTAATGGGTAAATTTTAATTGTTCAAATTTTAATTTAAGTAGTTGAGATTAAAGGATCCACTCTTGGTATTTTAATAAAGTTAACATTAACAAACAATATTGAAATCCACTTAATAAAATGGTTCCAATATATTAAATAATCATATTTATATTATATTATATATTATTAACTTATAAGTATATAATATATAGCAAAACTTATAAATGTGGTCAAGTATTTATTGTGCTATATATATTTGTAAACACTAAATCAAGGTTCCCACTTTAAATGGTGGGTAAAACCAAACTAACATTTAAATGGTACCAAGAAATTAATATTATGAGATATTCATATATAATAAATCAAGGCATCCACTTTAAATGGTTGGTAAAACCAAACTAACATTTAAATGGTTCTAAGAATTTAGTGTAACATATCAACAATAAATCAAAACTCCCACTTATAAGTAGGGTATAAAAATATTTAAAGAAATAAATATAACATAAACAATAAATAATAATTAAATAATATAAAACATAGATTCTTACCTTTTAGTAACCTTATTATCATGCCAAGAGTTTCACATTTTCATCTCAACTTTAGGAAGTTAGCTATTCATTATTCAAAGTGTAAAACTTTGAGTATGAAATTATCATGCTAATTATATTTAAATGAAGAAATAAAGGAAAAATATAGAGAGAAATATTATGAACTCAAAGGTTTGTTCATAGAATGAGGGATATCTCAATACATTACAATGCACCCCTATTTATAGCCAAATTTGGGGAGACAACCACAAATAAAATATTATTTTTTTACACAAAAGTCTTCATTGGTGTTCCAAGATATTATATTATATTACACATCACTTTTAAAAATCTTCTTCTCCGAATTTGCTTCTTCACATAAAAAGAAACATGTGGATAATTGAGTTGTTTAGTTGTGGTATTTTTTTCAAACCATTTGACCAAGTAATTTGAGAGATATGGTCAAAATACTAGAGCATGGTAAAACTGCCACTCCTTTTGTAACTTTATTTGTTGCTTAATTTGATCCCACTTGTGAGAAGATTTTTATCTCATGCTTGTCATCAATATTATAGATATTAACATCAATTTTTTACAGGTCCAAGAATCATCTTAATCCCATTTGAAACTCCAAGTTTATTCTTGTTTTATCGAACCTGTAAAAAATAGTAAAAACTTGTAATTACATAACAACTTATATTTTATACAATTTATTATAAAACATATAATATTTAAACATTTAATAAAACAAAAACTATATATTTATATTATAAAACATTTAATTAATGTACAATTTTTATGTTTATCACACCTCCCAACCAGCTTATTGCTAGTCTCTAGCAATTTAAGCGTTAATAGCAAGACAAAACATATTGGTTAATTTAAATAGAAATGCAATCAGAACTATCTAAGTGTTTAAATTAAATTTGAAAACTGTCAAAGTTATATCAAGATCATCATAATTATAATTTATGAAATAATTTGAGATGATCAATTCAAAGCTTATTTCAGGTAGTTAAATGTACACGGCCTTCAGAAATTCCTAGTAAGAGTCTCAACTCCATATCCTCACTGGTTAATAAATGTTTCAATTTATGGCAACGATTTCTCTCATTGAGTTGGAATACAGATAAATGCTCAGAAAAATAGTTTACAGAATGCAGACAGACAGACGAGCCAAACTAATCAAAAGATAGAAAATCCATTGATTCAAAATCTAGTTGTTCTTATTATTTATTTTTTTCCTGATATATTTTTTGCTTTTTTCATAACATCATGGAATCAGACTAAGTTTATGCTTCTTGACCACATATTTATTTAATTTGTACAATAAATTTATCTTTCTTTTTTTTTATTTTTTATGAGAGATATAAGGGTCGTAGCATATAATTTAAAAATTACATAGATATTCAATATCTTTTTTTTTGTATTTTCTCCTCTTTTTTTTTTTCAGGAAATATAATTTTTTTTTCAAAATAAGAACTCAAGATCTAAACAATAGATAGTCTCTCTCATGATCAATAAAGGCTCGAAAGCTGTTTTCTCAGTCCTCTCCACTCACTCAAAAAATATGTGTGAGTTTAAAATTTTAGGCACTCTTATAAGGTATATCTTGGGCCATATACTTTAATACCTAATTTTATCACAATGGTTAATCACTCAAAAAGATTTCATAAATCATATTTGTTATATTGATCAGAATATTAAAATTGACTTTTTTTTTCAAATAAAAATTAAACATCATTTGATAGATTAATATATTTTCTAATTTAAACCTTTCAAATATGTAATGTATGTTATTTTTGCAAAACTTACAGAGATACAAGCAATAAACATGATTTTATTATAAAATAATATATATATTTTTATATATTTTTTTAATTTTTTTTTATAAGTTTGTTCTCCACCCAATCAGAATATGACATTGTCCCTAATGTCAAAATAACTATTAATAAAGAGTACATAATGAAAGAGATATCACCTTGAATTTTATTGAAGATAACAATTTGAAACAAACGCAAACCAATCCACGACTTTTGAATCAATGATCCAACTTTCTTTTCTTACTGCTTGATTGCGACCAATTGATCTTTGTTATCATCGGATCATGCTTATGAACAAAAGCTTCCAAATTATCAATTAATTGGTCGGCAGTCGAAGCACAGATGAGCATCCGTCATGAATTTTCTGAAATGAAATTTTGTTCCACAGCTTTATCAAGAAATGTCAACAAACTGTCATAATAATTATTGATATTCAACAAGCCCACAGGTTTATTATGGATATTAAGTTGTGCCCAAGAAACAGTGTGAAAAATTTCTTCTAAGGTACCAAAACCACCTGGTAGTGCGATAAAAGCATCAGAATTTTCAATCATTTGAGTGATTCTTTCATACATAGAAGAAACTTTTAATTCCTCCTCAATCGTAACACCTGTAATATTTCCTTCAGCTAAAGTGTAATGCCCGAGATTTAATTATTGTAATCAGACGTTGATTGATTGACGTAATTGAAGTCATAAGAACTCAAATGAACCAATATGCCGAGATCGAGCGTTGTTGCGTGGTTATCCAAGAAGTTGGACAGAACCTTCGGCGCTCGAGCGGTAGAAAAGGACCGCCCGAGCGCCAATCCACCACAAATATGGAAGTTGGGCAGAATGTTCGGCGGCCGAGCGGTAGAAAAGAACCGCCCGAGCGCCAGTATTCCGTAAGAGTAGGCTTGGGGCAGAATATATGGCGCCCGAGCGGTAGAAAATTACCGCTCGAGCGCCAACGGATAACCACCCGAGTATTTGAACAGAAAGTGTCGCGCCCGAGCGGTACTTTCTTACCGCTCGAGCGCGAGACGTGGAATAGGCGAGACGAGCCACTTGCCTTCTTGCATGTTTCGAATGTATATATATATATATATACACATGCTAATCTTTCAGAGAAGAGAGAAACGAAAGAAATCGAGAAAGGGTCGAGAAATTCCTCCAGAAATCCTTACGACTTTTGTGAGAAATCCGTCTGTCTAATTTTAAATCCGACTTCAGTATCGTGTTCCTATCAACACAGGCTACAACTGGACGTAAGTTTTATTACGTTTAGACATGTTTTGAAATTTTGCTATGGTCAGAATTGAATAGGATTCATATATGATGTTCTTGTCATGTTAGACATCATAGAATCGAAGTCAGATTGAGAAACAGACTGTTTATACAATTGTTACGATTTTTGAAAGATATTAACTGAGATTATATACCAGAATTGTGTTAGTATTCAGATTATGAGTTGTATTGACACAGATTATGAATTCCAGTATTATATTTGTGATGTTCAGAACTGACGGGGTTATTCAGGTTGTATTGTTATGCCGTCAAAACATCAGTTGATTCAGATTGTTTAGATTCAGTTATGATTTAGATTTCATCGTGATATTCGTTGATATAAATCAGATTGTATTTTGTTCAGATATTGATCAGATTATGTACTGAATTTAGTATTGATCAGAACAGGTTGCGTATTGAGTTATTCACTGATACAAGCGTATTCGATATTGTCATTTCAGATTCGATATGGACAGATTTGAGTACAGGTCATCGTCTTCGTCAGACAGGGACGACAAAGGTATAATGCATGTGATATTCGGGAAGTCCCAACTCAAATGACATCTCATTTGAGTTTCCCAACAAAATCACATACTAGGCTGTTGTCTAGATTTTATTAAGTTTATGCTTTGATTATAGAATTGTATTCAAATGTATGAGATTATTGTCATATTCAGCTATGAATATGATTATGCTTTGTTTACAGATTGCTATTCATTGCAGTTAAGATAGGAGAGTCTTGACAGTCATTGTCAATTATCTAGACGTTCGGTGTATCTCAACTTAGGAGCAGGTATTACTCCTATTGCCAGCCGTCGATACAGCTCGGACCGAAGTCTAGGAATAAGACGTACAGTCGCCCCGAGTGGTTGGGTAGGTGACAGCCAGTGACGTCTTATTCACCCCGGGATCCCTAGAGTTATAGATTGAGTCGAGTCTAGATATGATTTGATTAGGACTGCATGCCTACATGGATGTGGCTCCTAGATCATGGGACCCATCGTTATTGCTTTCAGTTGTGCTAGCATGTTTTTATGATTTAGATTGTTTATATGCATGTTTATCTGATTTGAGTTGCATGCTTAATTTCATAGATTATGAGATATATTGTGCTTCTACATGACGGCATGTTTTATGAATTAGTTTAGTTATATACATGCTTACCATGTTTTATACTGGGATTTCTTCTCACCGGAGTTATCCGGCTGGTGTCTTGTTTTGTATGTGTGCATGACAACAGGTAGGGCTGGATCAGGGTCGAGATGACGATGAGAGAAGACGAGTTAGCGTGGTGATTCCGGACTTGTAGCAGACTTGGTTTATTACTTGAATTTAGTAACTGAACCTTAGATTTAAGTTGTACAGTATTGTACCTTTATACTTAAATGTAGTTTTTATACAGACATGTATATTAATTAGATTCCATTACCTTCCGCAGTTATATTTTAAAAAGAAAATTTTTTTGACCCTGTTTATCAGAACTGATAATTAAATCCCAAAGATGATTAAGAAAAGATTAGCGTCCGGGTCCCCACAACAGGTGGTATCAGAGCATTAGGTTCTAGAGCTGAAGGTTCCTAGAGCTGATAGTTCCTTTAGCTATAGATTCTTTAGCGATAGATCTTTTAGAGATAGAAAAGATTGAGTGGGGTAGATGAATTTTCTTTCCTTGCATGTGTGTGCTAACATGAGATTGATTCTAATGTTGATTGACATTGTGTGCTAGCATGAGACTATGTGTTACTGCTTTAAGATACATGGCTACCTGACTATTTGATTTAAATTGGTATTATGTATTCTTGAGTATGAATCAGATCGGATTCATGATCAGCAGTAAGATGATCATGATCAGAAAAGACTGGCACAGATTTGTATTATTGGGTTACTAATGTTTGTGGTAATCAGATGTACCTCCCCGAAGGATTTTGGAAACAGGCAGTACTTCGTATGAGCAGCCATATATACCAGAACCGCAGATAGATGTGTCAGCGACTCCGATGGAAACCAAGTTGGCCGAATTTCAGTTATTTCAGCCTCCGATTCTGAGTGGGACAGAGACGCCTGAAACGTGTCAGCACTGGGTTGAGGACATAGAGATATTGTTCGATCTACTGGATTGTACAGATGACCAAAGAGTTAAATTGGTATTTCACCAATTACAAGAGGCTGCCAGAAGTTGGTGGATTACAATCAAAAGAGTATTAGCACTACGTGGTACTGTGATCACGTGGGAAGTCTTCAAGACTGAATTCTATCAAAGATTTTTCTCCGCCTCGTACCGAGAAGACAAGAAAGCAGAATTTGAGAATTTAAGTCAAGGTCAATTGAATATTGATGATTATGCTGCTAAATTTTCTACTCTGTTGCGTTTTGCTCCTCATATGGCTAGGGATGATGAAGCTGTAGTGAATCAATTCATTAGAGGATTGAATTCGGAGATAGTTGCATTCATGAATCTACAGCGACCCTATCACTTTGCTGATGTCTTGAGTAAAGCAAAGAGAGCAGAAGAGAGTTTGATTCGACAATTAACGAGGTTGTGTGTGAAGCAACCCCAGACACCACAATCCCCTTCGAGATTTGAACGTGGCAGCACGAGTGGAAAGCAAGATTTGCTGAAAGCTCAGAAGAAACAGTTCAAGAAGTTAGGCAGTGGTTCCTCCAGTTCCAGTGGTTCCAGTCCGAGTTATACTGGAGTCTATTGCGCTAGGTGTGGAGGGAGACATCCCACCGAACAATGCCAGGGAGTAACTGGTAGATGCAATATCTGCGGACAGTATGGGCATTTTGCTAGAGTGTGTCCTCAGAAGGGTTCCCAAAGATTCTGGGGAGCAGGACCATCGGGTGGCAATGCGTGAAAAACAGACCCAGTAGTTACAACAGGTACCATTCTTTATGATTATATTGCATACGTATTGATATATACTAATGCATTCGTTATGAGTATCTGTGAATGAGTAGTATGGAGATATGCTGTATCTGTTGGGTCTGTGTATACTGTAGTATTGGTTCCTTGGCTGTTGAGGAATATGTTGATATCAGAAATTTCTGTGACATATTATATACTACAGTTAGATGAGGATGGGACTGGATTAGATTATGATGTACTTGTAATTGTCTGATTTGGATTGCATTATTGACATGTATATGCTAAACAAGTACAGAAATATCGTAGAATGTGTTCCAGAAATGGTAAGATTAAGACCAGATCTAGTTGATAAATGAGGATTTTCGATCCAGAAGTCCTCAGAAATTGTAGGGTTTAGGACTCGATTATTACAGAAAGGAACAGATGGTATCCTTATGTATCCAGTAGATCCACTGAAATCGAGTCTAAAATTTGATAGTAAGATAATAGTTAACTGGTGTTTGCTTAGATAAGATGTCAGATGGGTTCTATCAGAGAGAATTGAAAGAATTGACAGATTAAATTATGGGCTAAAGAATCCAGTTGATTGTGTATTTCTCTTGAAGACATTTTAGTTCTGTTTCTAGATTGACAGATTATGTGTTCAGGGGTATTTTGAAGAATTATGCTTGTTATATCTATGATTCCGGGATATATCCACAGCATCTGATTGTTTATATTGAATATTTGAAGACTGGGTTAAATATTCTGAGAACTGTGATTATTGTATACAGCAATGGGTCAGGTAGGGATCCGAATGCAGTTATTGATACAGGTTTATATTCAGATTATGCGGTATCAGGAATATCAAAATTAGCAGAATGTCAAAGATGTCAGAATTTTATTAGCTGGTTTGAGCAGATTGTCTTCTTCTGATTTTCTTATTCTCGTATTGCTGTATATCTGCTGAGTATTGTTATTGTTCTACATCAGTATTTGAGACATTTTATATTGGTTGGGAGTATATTCTATTTGCAGATGAGATATAGCAGTTGATCTGGGCAGTATGAAGATTTGGTCAGCCAGCCAGAATTTATTATGTTATGAGTTTTTTTTAAACTCACTAGATCTGTATAGGTTGTGTGTATTTCGATAATCAGAACAGAGTTTCGATCAGAACAACCGATATGTGATTTGTGTTTGTATCAGATTGATTATCTTGTGATATCAGAATGTTTCAGAATTATATAACAGAATTTGATATCTGTAGTCAGTGCCGAATACCAGGTAGGTATTTCTTCCTTAATTTCTTTTATTAACTGATTGGTTGGTACCGAACAGTTTGAATCAGATATCGCAGATAGTGTCAGACATGCACAGTGATGGATTCAGTTTTCATTCGGATAGCAGACAGTTTTGATATAAACAGGTTAAATCAGTTAGAACAGAATTTGTACGGAAATGTTGGCAGAAATCATACTGATAAGTCTGAATCGCTAACAGAAAAAAAGACAGAAAGATAGAAATCAGAAGATTAGTACAGATTTTGTATATTTCTGAATAGAAATGGGAGTACATTTCTATGGCTTTCGTAATGAAATTACCGCCATGTTAGATTATGACATGATATGATTATGATTGACAGATTTCTCAATCTATATCTATCGGTTGGTACCAGATTACGTACAAACAGAACTAAATGACATAGGTCGATGTCAAAGAAATGTTCAGATAGAACAGAAAATTTAAGTAGATTATATCAGATTGTGATTTTGATTGAGTTTGTACTTGTGATAGAAGATATCATGAGCTCTTTCGCAGATTTTTCACAGATTGACAGATAGTCAGAGGGTATTATCCAGATATGGGTAGAATTTTGGTGCTGGATGTTAGCACTAGTTGCTATGATTTATTGTCACTATATGACTTATTGCATGACAATAGTTATCAAGACAGTTCAGAATGGACAGATTAAAGAAACCAACATCGGATGATGATGCTTGGTATTTGAAACTGAAGATTTCATATGTCCTTGATTGGGAGTAGCAGGTTTGATAACAACTGCTAGTATTATTTTGTTATGAACTGTGATTGGTTTATACGGATATTGTATAACCAACATGGCGAGATTGATTCCGTCAGAAGAATTGGAGGAGTATTATGATATGATACTTAGTGAATTCTTATTCCAGATAGGAATCACATGTGTGAGTTTTGGTTTAAACTCTGTTATACATTTCTTCTGAGATATTTGAATTGATTGCTTATGAGTTCGAGGACGAACTTAGATCTAAGAGGGGGAGAAATGTAATGCCCGAGATTTAATTATTGTAATCAGACGTTGATTGATTGACGTAATTGAAGTCATAAGAACTCAAATGAACCAATATGCCGAGATCGAGCGTTGTTGCGTGGTTAGCCAAGAAGTTGGACAGAACCTTCGGCGCTCGAGCGGTAGAAAAGGACCGCCCGAGCGCCAATCCACCACAAATATGGAAGTTGGGCAGAATGTTCGGCGCCCGAGCGGTAGAAAAGAACCGCCCGAGCGCCAGTATTCCGTAAGAGTAGGCTTGGGGCAGAATATATGGCGCCCGAGCAGGTAGAAAATTACCGCTCGAGCGCCAACGGATAACCACCCGAGTATTTGAACAGAAAGTGTCGCGCCCGAGCGGTACTTTCTTACCGCTCGAGCGCGAGACGTGGAATAGACGAGACGAGCCACTTGCCTTCTTGCATGTTTCGAATGTATATATATATATATACACATGCTAATCTTTCAGAGAAGAGAGAAACGAAAGAAATCGAGAAAGGGTCGAGAAATTCCTCCAGAAATCCTTACGACTTTTGTGAGAAATCCGTCTGTCTAATTTTAAATCCGACTTCAGTATCGTGTTCCTATCAACACAGGCTACAACTGGACGTAAGTTTTATTACGTTTAGACATGTTTTGAAATTTTGCTATGGTCAGAATTGAATAGGATTCATATATGATGTTCTTGTCATGTTAGACATCATAGAATCGAAGTCAGATTGAGAAACAGACTGTTTATACAATTGTTACGATTTTTGAAAGATATTAACTGAGATTCTATACCAGAATTGTGTTAGTATTCAGATTATGAGTTGTATTGACACAGATTATGAATTCCAGTATTATATTTGTGATGTTCAGAACTGACGGAGTTATTCAGGTTGTATTGTTATGCCGTCAAAACATCAGTTGATTCAGATTGTTTAGATTCAGTTATGATTTAGATTTCATCGTGATATTCGTTGATATAAATCAGATTGTATTTTGTTCAGATATTGATCAGATTATGTACTGAATTTAGTATTGATCAGAACAGGTTGCGTATTGAGTTATTCACTGATACAGCGTATTCGATATTGTCATTTCAGATTCGATATGGACAGATTTGAGTACAGGTCATCGTCTTCGTCAGACAGGGACGACAAAGGTATAATGCATGTGATATTCGGAAGTCCCAACTCAAATGAAATCTCATTTGAGTTTCCCAATAAAATCACATACTAGGCTGTTGTCTAGATTTTATTAAGTTTATGCTTTGATTATAGAATTGTATTCAAATGTATGAGATTATTGTCATATTCAGCTATGAATATGATTATGCTTTGTTTACAGATTGCTATTCATTGCAGTTAAGATAGGAGAGTCTTGACAGTCATTGTCAATTATCTAGACGTTCGGTGTATCTCAACTTAGGAGCAGGTATTACTCCTATTGCCAGCCGTCGATACAGCTCGGACCGAAGTCTAGGAATAAGACGTACAGTCGCCCCGAGTGGTTGGGTAGGTGACAGCCAGTGACGTCTTATTCACCCCGGGATCCCTAGAGTTATAGATTGAGTCGAGTCTAGATATGATTTGATTAGGACTGCATGCCTACATGGATGTGGCTCATAGATCATGGGACCCATCGTTATTGCTTTCAGTTGTGCTAGCATGTTTTTATGATTTAGATTGTTTATATGCATGTTTATCTGATTTGAGTTGCATGCTTAATTTCATAGATTATGAGATATATTGTGCTTCTACATGACGACATGTTTTATGAATTAGTTTAGTTATATACATGCTTACCATGTTTTATACTGGGATTTCTTCTCACCGGAGTTATCCGGCTGTTGTCTTGTTTTGTATGTGTGCATGACAACAGGTAGGGCTGGATCAGGGTCGAGATGACGATGAGAGAAGACGAGTTAGCGTGGTGATTCCGGACTTGTAGCAGACTTGGTTTATTACTTGAATTTAGTAACTGAACCTTAGATTTAACCAGTATTGTACCTTTATACTTAAATGTAGTTTTTATACAGACATGTATATTAATTAGATTCCATTACCTTCCGCAGTTATATTTTAAAAAGAAAATTTTTTTGACCCTGTTTATCAGAACTGATAATTAAATCCCAAAGATGATTAAGAAAAGATTAGCGTCCGGGTCCCCACATAAAGCTGTAGGAATAATACCCAAAACCTGACTACCTCCAAGATGAGCAGATGTTGAAACAGATCCCATTAACCCAATATTAGCTCCCCCATATACCAAGTGAATTTTTCCCTCAGCCAATATCTTTCCAAGATTATTCGCTGCTTCTGCAAACACCTCATTTTTTCCAGGACTCGACCCACAAAATACACAAATATTTTTCAATGTTTGTGTAGAGGATCCAGCCATGTTTTTACTTTCTTTTTTTGGTCTGCGAAAATAGAGAGAAAGATGAGAGATTTTATAGGGGTAATATGTTATCATAACAAAACTATGGGTCACAGCTGTAAACAGAATAAATAGTAAAAACAATAATGACACACATGCATATAAACAGTAGTGTGATTGTGGTTCACAATTTTCCTCTGGTTTTACGTCCAGAAACGGCTTCAACGCCTTCTATGTGTCGAGGATATGCTTTGCATCCAATTTTCTTATAAATTGGCAAACATGGTCTTTTTTAGTCGGATTCCCAAGACTATGACGCTAATCTTGGAATTGTTTTCATAAACGGAGAAGTTCAATATGCACATGTCCACTAGAATGCGTCTCAAGAGTCAATAAGATGTTATCTAAAGACTCCTTACTCAGCCCATTCTTAATGAAACCAATTTTATTTTCTCTGTTATTGGAAACACATCCCAAAGATCTGCATCGTTTGTCACAAGTCCATCTCGCACACTTATGACAAGCCCCTAAACTTTTGGCCCTTCGTTTTTTCGCATAAGTGCTTTTTCCTAATCCAAGCAAATACCGAATGAGCAATGATTGTGGAACTTCTCCTCCTAATCGGACCTTAGCTTCTATTACAAGACGAATATCTTCTGGAATTCCTTTTTGCATTAGCAATCTCAATCTTTCACACCTTCCTGCATAAATTTTTCTTAGAACATTTTAAGAACAGAGGGAAAATATTTACAAATTTTTGAGAGAATTTCATCCATTTTGAAAAGAAAAGAAATGATTTTTTTTAATTTTTGTATCAGCAATTGTGGGAAACTGATTTAACAGACTATGAGAGTCAAGGAGTACCGTTATCCGCCATTTAACCGGGAAATAAAAAGATTAAAGAAACCTGAAATAAAAAAATAACAAAATTAAATGCAACATAAAAATTTAAGGATTAGAAAGGGAAATAAACTCTTCTTGAAAGATTTCATTATCCAAAAATGGTTTAAGCCTTTGTCCATTCACTTTAAAAACATCACCATTTTTAGGATTTTCAATATCCACAGCTCCATAAGGATATACATGATTTGCAACATATGGGCCTGTCCATCTTGATCATAATTTTCCTGGGAATATGTGAAGTCGAGAATTATAAAGCAAAACTTTTTTACCAATCTCAAAAGATTTTCTAAGAATTGTTTTATCATGAAATGACTTGATTTTTGCTTTATAAATCCTTGAATTCTCATACGCGTCATTTCTGAGTTCATCAAGTTCATTAAGTTGCAATTTACGCAATTTGTTGGCAACATCCATGCTTGAATTTAAAGTTTTGATCGCCCAATAAGCTTTATGTTCCAATTCCACAGGCAAATGACAATGTTTTCCATAAACCAACCTATAGGGAGACATATTCAATGATGTTTTAAAAGCTGTTCGATATGTCCAAAGTGAATCACTAAGTCGCAGAGACCAATCTTTTCTATTTGAGTTAACAGTTTTTTCCAAATTTTACTTTATCTCCCTATTAGCTAATTCAACTTGTCCATTTGTTTGAGGATGATAAGGAGTAGTTAATTTTTGAGTAATATCATATTTTTTCATTAATGAAGCAAATGGTTTATTAACAAAGTGAGTTCCCCCATCACTTATCATGGCTCGAGGAATTCCAAATCTACTAAATTTATTTTCTTTTAAAAATTTGATGACGATTTTATGATCATTTGTTCGACATGGGATTGCCTCAATCCATTTGGAAACATAATCAACTACAACTAAAATATACAAGTATCCAAACGACGGTGGAAAAGGTCCCATAAAATCAATTCCCCAACAGTCAAAGATTTCAATTTAAATGATAAGATTCAAAGGCATCATGTTTCTTTTTGAAATCGCACCCAATTTTTGACAATTTTCACAGATCTTGCAGATTTCGTGGGTGTCTTTAAACAAAGTGGGCCAATAAAATCCACACTGCAAGAATTTTGCAGCCGTTTTCTTTGAAGAAAAATGTCCTCCGCATGCTTTTGAATGACAAAATTTAATGACAATACTTACCTCATTGTCGGGTATGCAACGTCGAAAAATTTGATCTGGACAATACTTAAACAGATACGGATCATCCCAATAAAAGTTTTTTACCTCATTCAAAAATTTTCTTTTATCTTGGGAACTCCATTGCGGTGGCATTTTTCCTGTCACAAGAAAATTTACTATGTTAGCAAACCAATGTGTAGTAGTAACTGAAAATAGATGTTCATCAGGAAAATTATCGTTAATTGGTGTCATTTCACAAGATGATCATGTTACTAGTCTCGATAAATGATCGGCTACGACATTCTCGGTTCCTTTTTTATCTTTGATCACAATGTTAAATTCTTGGAGCAACAAAATACATCGTATCAGTCGTGGCTTTGCATCCTGTTTGGTCAACAAATATCTAATAGCAGAATGATCAGTAAACACAATAGTCGTTGATCCAATCAAATAAGAACGAAATTTATCTAATGCAAATTTTACAGCAAGTAGTTCTTTTTCAGTTGTGGAGTAATTCATTTGAGCATTGTTTAAAGTTCTACTTGCATAATATATCACATAAGGCTAACCGTGTCTTCTTTGACCCAGTACTGCACCGACTGCATAATCACTCGCATTGCACATGATTTCAAATGGTAAAGACCAGTCAGGAGGTTGAATGATAGGAGCTGATGTTAAATGTCGAATGATTTTATCAAAAGAATTTTGACATTCTTGAGTCCACTCAAATGCAGTGTCTTTTGTTAAGAGGTTACAAATGGGTTTAGAGATTAAACTAAAGTCCTTTATAAACTTCCTATAAAATCCAGCATGTCCCAAAAATGAGCGAATTTATTTAATGGTTTTTGGAGGGGGTAAATTTGCAATGACATCAACTTTTGCTTTATCAACTTCAATTCCATGAGATGACACGACATGTCCCAAAACAATTCCAGAAGTAATCATGTAATGACATTTTTCCCAATTTAAAATAAGACCTTTTTCCTCGCATCTTTTTAAAACTTTTTCCAAATTTTCAAGACAATTATCAAATGTATTCCCAAAGACTGTTAAATCATCCATGAAAATTTCCAAACAATTTTCAACCATGTCGCAAAAAAAGCTTAGCATATATCTTTGAAATGTTGTTGGGGCATTGCATAATTCAAATGGCATCCTTCTAAATGCAAATGTTCCAAAAGGACATGTGAATGTAGTTTTTTCTTGATCTTCGAGTGCAATGAGAATTTGATAATAACCTGAATATCCATCTAGAAAACAGTAGTATGGATAATCTGCTACTCTTTCTAAAATTTGATCCAAAAATGGTAATGGAAAATGATCTTTTCTAGTGGCGCCATTTAATTTTCTATAATAAATACACATCCGCCAACTAGATGGGACTCGACTTGTTAACAATTCACCTTTTTTATTTTTTATCAATGTGATGCCAGATATTTTTGGAACTACTTGTGTTGGGGTTACCCACTTACTATCAGAAATAGGGTAGATAATCCCAACATCAAGTAGTTTGAGAACTTCAGTTTTCACAACATCTTTCATGTGTGGGTTTAATCTCCTTTGTGGTTGTTGAGATGTTTTTGAATTTTCTTCTAAGTGAAATTTGTGAGTGCAAATTAGTGGATTAATGCCCTTGAGATCTTTTAGTGTCCAACCAATTGCATTTTTATGTCTTTTAAGTATATCAACTAATTTACCTTCTTGATCACTTGCTAGTTTGGAAGAAATTACCACCGAATATGTTTCATCTTCTCCAAGAAATGCATACTACAATTCTTCTGGCAAGGGTTTTAACTCCAATATGGATGGTTCGTCTTTGTCATAATATTTTGCAAGGAAGACCACACCCGCGGTGCGTCGTGCAGTGCAAAGAATTGTGCCACGTTTTATGTTATTGCATGGATATATATATGTGGAGCTCAGTCATTCTTCAGCGAGGGAGAGAGAGGAAATCGAGAGTTGAGAGAATACTTTGAACTCTTGAGCTTAGAAATCAAATTTGAAGACATCCGTGTTTCAGAATTCGAATCCGAACGCAGTATCGTGTTCCTCTCGCTACAAGCTACACAAGGACGTAAGTTTTGTTATGTTTAGACATGATTTGAATTTATGATGTTGTCAGAACTGAATATGATTCAGATATGGTGTTTCTACTACCGTAGGTATTGTATAATCGAAGTCAGATTGACGAGTATACTGTTTATACAATTGTTATGATTTTTGGAGTCGATTTGACTGAAGTTTCATATCAGATGTGTATCAGTATTGATTATGAGTTTTAGTATTATATCTGTGATGTTGAGATTGACGGGGTTATTCATATTGTATTGTTATGCCGTCGAAACATCAGTTGATTTAGATTGATCAGATTCAGATATGATTTCGATTATATTGTGATGTCGATGATATGAATTAGATTGTATCTTGTTCAGACATTGATCAGATTATGTACTGATTTGAGTATTGATCAGAACAGATTGTGTATTGAGTTATTCACTGATACAGCGTATTCGATATTGTCATTTCAGATTTGATATGGACAGATTTGAATACAGGTCATCGTCTTCGTCAAACAGGGACGACAAAGGTATAATTCGTGTGATATTCGGGAAGATACAACTCAATTGAGATCCATTTGAGTTTCCCAATAAAATCACATACTAGAATTATTGTTGTTTATTTTATGATATGATTATGATGTGTTTATAGATGTTATATTCATATCCTTTGAAATGAGTATGATTTGTTTAAAGATCGATATTCATTGCATATAAGATAGGAAAGTTTTGATAGAACAGTCAGACTTCTAGACATTCGGTGATATCACAGCTTAGGGGAAGATCACTCTCCTATTGTAGATGTGGATACAGATCAGACCGAAGTCTAGGAATAAGACGTACAGTCATCCCGAGTGGTAGGGGAGGTGACAGATCGCGACGTCTTATTCACACCGGGATCCCTAGAGTTATAGTTGAGTCGAGTCTAGATCTGATTTGACTAGAATTGCATGCGTTTATGGATGTAGTTTCATAGACTACGAAACCCAGCTTTATTGCTTTCAGTCATGATAGCATGTTTTATGAGTTTATTTGAGTTGCATGTTTATCTGAATGAAGTTGCATGCTTATTTTGATTTAATTTCATAGATTATGAAATCTATTGCTTTCACTTTATTCATGATAGAACTTCTCATGATTTACTTTGTGTAAATGCATGTTTACCATGTTTTATACTGGGATTTATTCTCACCGGAGTATCCGGCTGTTGTCTTGTTTTGTATGTGTGCATGACAACAGGTGGGACAAGATCGGGGTCAGAAGATGATAAGAGAAGACGAGTTTAGCGTGGTGATTCCGGACTTATTTTAGACTTGGTTTAATACTTGAAATATAGTAGTTAAACCCTAGATTAGTTTGAGTGAATAATGTACATTATTGTACTTTTATACTGAAATGTATTTTAATACTGAGATGTATGTTATTTAGATTCCATTACCTTCCGCACTTGCATGTTAAAAAGAAAAATTTTTAGACCCTGGTTAATTCTTAATTAATAATTAAATCCCAAAGATGATTAAGAAGATGATTAGCGTCCGGGTCCCCACAACAGGTGATATCAGAGCGATAGATCCTTTAGGTTGAGATAGTCAGAGCGATAGATCCTTTAGATTGAAATAGATTGAGATAGAAGAGAATGAGCGGGGTAGATTGAATTTTATTTCCTTGCATGTGATTGCCAGCATGAGAATTATTTTAATGTTGACTTACATTGTGTGTGCTAGCATGAGTTATTGCTTTCCCTATTACATGTTGTTTGTTATCTGAGTTGACTACAGCATGTAATTACCAAGACTGAATCAGAACCGAGTCTGAATCAGAGGTATATGATCAGAGGAGGGCTGAGACAGAATATATAGATTGTGTATTAATTTGTTTGATATTCAGATATACCGCCTCGGAGAATTCCAGAGAGGCATAGTACTTCGTCTGAACAGATAGATGCATCAGAAACTCAGATAGAAATAAAGATGGCAGAATTTCAGTTATTTCTGCCACCGATTCTGAGTGGTTTTGATACATCCGAAGATTGTCAGAACCGGTTTGATGATATAGACATATTATTTGATTTACTTGAGTGTACAGATGAACAGAGAGTTAAATTGTATTCCACCAATTACGAGAGGCTGACAAAGTTGGTGGATTACAATCAAAGGAGTATTAACACAACGTGGTACTGTGATCACGTGGGAAGTCTTCAAAATTGAATTCTATCAAAGATTTTTCTCCGTTTCCTACCAGGAGGACAAAAGAGCACAATTTGAGAATTTGAGACAAGGCCCATTGAATATTGATGAATATACTGCTAAATTCTCTACTTTATTGCGTTTTGCTCATCATTTAGCCGGAAATGATGAAGATATAGTGAATCAGTTCATCAGAGGGTTGAATTCGGAGGTAGTTGCATTAATGAATCTGCAGCGACCTTACCATTTTTCTGATATCTTGAGTAGAGCGAAGAGAGTTGAGGCGAGTCTGATTAGACAGCTAGGGAGGTTGTGTGTGAAGCAACCTCAGACACAGCAATCCCCTCTCAGATTTGATCGCGGCAGTACGAGTGGGAAGCAAGATTTGCTGAAAGCTCGTAAGAAGCCATTCAAGAAGTTGGGGAGTGGTTCCTCTTGCTCAAGTGGTTCCAGTCCAAGTCATATTGGAGTCTATTGCAGGACTTGCGGAGGGAGACATTCCTCAGAGCAATGCCAAGGTGTGCTTGGTAGATGCAATATTTGTAGACAGCCTGGACACTTTGCTAGAGTTTGTCCACAGAGAGATTTCCAAAGATTTCAGGGATCAGGATCATCTGGTGATAGGGACAGAGGAACAGACCCAAGAGGCACTTGATGATACAGTGGCAGGTACTTTTCTTTTATGATTAGATTGCATATGTATTGATACATACTAATGCATTCTTTAAGAATATTTTTGACTGAGTTGCATTGAGATATGCATTATCTGTTGGGTCTGTTATACTGTAGTATTGATTTCATTACCTTTTAATGGAAATGTTGATATTAGAAATTGCTGGGAAATATCGTATTACTACAGTAAGATGAGAATGAGATTGAGTTCGATTATGATGTACTTGTGTTTTTGATTTGGCAGCATTATTGATATTAATATGCTAAACAAGTACAGAACTATTAAAGATTCCTTTCAGGAGAATATAAGATTCAAACCAGATATGGCTGATGAGTAGAGATTACACAGTAAGGATTCTAGATTCAGAATTCCTTTGATGCTTGTATTGTTTATGACTCGATTGTTACAGAAAGGATCAGATCGTATCCTTATGTATTCAGTAGACATACTGAAATCGAGCCTAACATTGGCAGATTTGCCAATGATGTGTGAGTTGACTCATGCTGCCAGATAAGATTTCAGATTTGTGTGTTATATCAGAATGATAGATTTCAGAATTGAATTGAAATCAGATATTGTTTGTTGTTTTAGAATTCAGTACAGAATAACAATGAATGTACAGAATGATACAGGATGAACTGAAAGAATTGAAAGATCAGTAGAAGAGTACTGAGCATGAGTTACATATGATTTAGTGTTTCTCTTCGGCATGCCTCAGTATGTACAGAGATATTCTGATAAATTATGCTAATTATATCTATGATCTGTGGATATATTTATAGCATCTGATTGATTGAATTGAATATTTGAAGATTTTGTTGAATATTCAGAGAACGGTAATTGAAGTATATAGAAATTGTCAGATAGGAATCATGGTCGAAACAGATTGTATTCAGAATAGGTGATATCTAAAGTTAGTATACCGATTGATTCTGATATAGTTGAGATTGTGATCAGTGACCGAGAATGATACCGATATCAGAAAGTTCAGAAATGTCAGAAATGTATTTTGTCTGATGGTCAGATTATTTTATTCGACTGTTACTTTATATCTACTGAGTATTGTTATTGTTCCAAATCAGTATTTGAGACATCTTATATTGTGTTGGGGAGCATATTTGATTTGCAGATAAGATATAACAGTTGATTAGAATGACATGAAGATATTTACCAGAGATCATTGTTTTATGAGTTCACTGAACTCACTAGATCTGTTTAGGATACTGATATTTCGTCTCTGATTGATATTACTGTTGTTTTGAATCCGTATATGCTACAGATTATTGTGAACCGTTGAGATTATATACAGTTCAAACCGAATCAGAGCTGAACTCGAGAATTACAGCAGTTCAGAAATTTGATCAGAATGTTCAGAACTTGAATTCGATAATCAGAGCAGAGCATCGATCAGAGTAATAGATATGTGATTTTGTGTTTTGTATCAGACTAATTATCTTGTGATATCAGAATGTTTCAGAATTGTCAACAGAATTTGATATCGACAGTCAGAACAGAATACCAGGTAGGTATTTCTTCTTTAATTTATGTTATTAACTGATTAGTTTGTATCGAATAATTTGAATCAGATATCACAAGTAGGGTCAGAAACGCACCGTGATAGATTCAGTTTTCAGTTTGATGATTGAGAATGTATTATATCTGAGCAGATAATGTTGATATAGACAGATTATAGCAGCTATGACAGAATTTGTATTGAAATGTTGGCAGAAATTGTACTGATATGTCTGAATCGCTAACAGAAAAGATAAAAAGATAGAAATCAGAAGATTTATTACAGAATTGTATAGTTCTAAATAGAAATGGGAGTACATTTCAATGGCTTTCGTAATGAAATTACCGCCATTTTCTACAGATTATGATTGATAGATTGTTCAATCTATATATTATTAGGTTGTACAAGATGACGCACAAACATGACCACATGACACAGATTTTTGTCAAAGACATGATCAGATTAAACAGAATACAGTAATAGAGTATATCAGATTGTGATTTTCGGTTGATTTTGTACTTATGACAGAATATACCATGAGCTTTCTCTTAGATTTGTCACAGATTGACAGATAGTCAGAATGTATTATCCAGATATTAGAAGATTTTGGTAAAGCTTTAGTGCTGGATGTTAGCACCAGTTGTTATGACTTATTGTCACGGTATAAATTACTGTATGACAATAGCTATTAAGACAGTTTAGAATGGACAGATTTAAGAAACCAACGTCGGATGATGACGATTGGTATTAGAAACTGAAAACTGTATATGTCCTTGATTGGGATAAACAGATTGGATAACAACTACTGGTATTGTTTTTTTATGAACTGTGATTGGTTTATACGGATGTTGTATAACCAACATGGCAAGATTGACTCTGTCAGAGTTAGTTTAAGAAGTATTATGACAGTATACTTCATGAAGTCTTATTCCAGATTTGAAATCAGAGGTTGATACAAGAAAGAGATTTCAGAATGGATTCATTGAGATGAGGGTTGATTTAAACTCTGTTATACATATCTTCTGATATATCTGAATTGATTGTTTGTGAGTTCGAGGACGAACTCAGATCTAAGAGGGGGAGAAATGTAAGGCCCGAGATTTAAGTTTGATACTTTTGAATTGAATTATATAGTATGAATAAGAAATGCAAGAACATACTGGGAGAAACGATGTTGCAAAAAAAATTGAATGTTTTGAGAAAAAAACACTGCACCCGCGGTCCAGGAGCCACCGCACATGCGGTGCATGGACAGTAAGTTGGCAAAAATTCCGTAGCATCACCGCACCCGCGGTGCTAGAAGGAGTGCACCCGCGGTACTGCTACAGTGGGGTGACCGCACCCGCGGTAAGAACAGGAACGCACCCGCGGTCGAAGCTTTTGGAAAAGTGATGTATATCAGAACACTGAGCGCACACGCGGTGCAAGGAAGACCGCACCCGCGGTGCGACGTGCAGTGCAAAGAATTGTGCCATGTTTTATGTTATTGCATGGATATATATATGTGGAGCTCGGTCATTCTTCAGGGAGGGAGAGAGAGGAAATCGAGAGTTGAGAGAATACTTTGAACTCTTGAGCTTAGAAATAAAATTTGAAGACATCCGTGTTTCAGAATTCGAATCCGAACGCAGTATCGTGTTCCTCTCGCTACAAGCTACACAAGGACGTAAGTTTTGTTACGTTTAGACATGATTTGAATTTATGATGTTGTCAGAACTGAATATGATTCAGATATGGTGTTTCTATTACCGTAGGTATTGTATAATCGAAGTCAGATTGACGAGTAGACTGTTTATACAATTGTTATGATTTTTTTAGTCGATTTGACTGAAGTTTCATATCAAATGTGTATCAGTATTGATTATGAGTTTTAGTATTATATCTGTGATGTTGAGATTGACGGTGTTATTCAGATTGTATTGTTATGCCGTCGAAACATCAGTTGATTTAGATTGATCAGATTCAGATATGATTTCGATTATATTGTGATGTCGATGATATGAATTAGATTGTATCTTGTTCAGACATTGATCAGATTATGTACTGATTTGAGTATTGATCAGAACAGATTGTGTATTGAGTTATTTACTGATACAGCTTATTCGATATTGTCATTTCAGATTTGATATGGACAGATTTGAATACAGGTCATCGTCTTCGTTAGACAGGGACGACAAAGGTAAAATTCATGTGATATTCGGGAAGATACAACTCAATTGAGATCCATTTGAGTTTCCCAATAAAATCACATACTAGAATTATTGTTGTTTATTTTATGATATGATTATGATGTGTTTATAGTTGTTATATTCATATCCTTTGAAATGAGTATGCTTTGTTTATAGATCGATATTCATTGCATATAAGATAGGAAAGTCTTGACAGAACAGTCAGACTTCTAGACGTTCGGTGATATCACAGCTTAGGGTAAGATCATTCTCCTATTGTAGATGTGGATACAGATCAGACCGAAGTCTAGGAATAAGACGTACAGTCATCCCGAGTGGTAGGGTAGGTGACAGATCGCGACGTCTTATTCACACCGGGATCCCTAGAGTTATAGTTGAGTCGAGTCTAGACCTGATTTGACTAGAACTGCATGCGTTTATGGATGTGGTTTCATAGACTATGAAACCCAGCTTTATTGCTTTCAGTCATGATAGCATGTTTTATGAGTTGATTTGAGTTGCATGTTTATCTGAATAGAATTGCATGCTTATTTTGATTTAATTTCATAGATTATGAAATCTATTGCTTTCACTTTATTCATGATAGAACTTCTCATGATTTACTTTGTGTAAATGCATGTTTACCATGTTTTATACTGGGATTTATTCTCACCGGAGTATCCGGCTGTTGTCTTGTTTTGTATGTGTGCATGACAACAGGTGGGACAAGATTGGGGTCAGAAGATGATAAGAGAAGACGAGTTTAACGTGGTGATTACGAACTTATTGTAGACTTGGTTTAATACTTGAAATTTAGTAGTTAAACCCTAGATTAGTTTGAGTGAATAATGTACATTATTGTACTTTTATACTGAAATGTATTTTAATACTGAGATGTATGTTATTTAGATTCCATTACCTTCCGCACTTGCATGTTAAAAAGAAAAATTTTTAGACCCTGGTTAATTCTTAATTAATAATTAAATCCCAAATATGATTAATAAGATGATTAGCGTCCGGGTCCCCACAATGTGGTTGCTTACAAAGATTAAACACATTAAGCTCCAAGGTCATGTTACCAAATGACAACTTCATTATTCCATTCCTGCAATTTATAAGAGCATTAGAAGTTGCTAAAAATGGACGACCTAAAATTACAGGAATTGCATTACAAGCTTCAATAGGTTGTGTATCTAAAACTATGAAATCGACAGGATATACAAAGTTATCAACTTGGACCAACACGTCTTCTACTATATCTCTTGGCACTATAACAGATCTATCAGCAAGTAAAAGTGTTACCGAAGTAGGTTTTAACTCGCCTAGATTGAGTTCTTGATAAACTGAATATGGAAGTAAATTCACACTAGCTCCAAGGTCAAGCAATGCTTTTTTAATTTTTCGTTCTCCAATAATACAAGAAATAGTAGGACAACCTGGGTCTTTGTATTTCACATATAAAAATGCTTTCTTTTTCACATTCAATTTTCTTTTCACAGTGCACAAGTCTTTCAAAAATTTGGCATATGATGGTACCTGTTTTATTGCATCTAATAAAGCAATATTAACTTTTATTTGTTTAAAAATATCATATATATCAGAATTCAAATTTGATTTTTTTGTATTTTTCAATTCATGAGGGAATGGTGGTGACACTGTCTGTTGAACCTGCTCTTCGCAAGTTATGGGTTCCACTTCCTTACCCTTTGAAGTTGATTTATCATCATCTTCACAAGGTTCAAGAGTGGATTTTTCCACAATCTTACCACTTCGAAGGGTAATAACAGATTTTACCTGATCCATCGGTTGAGTTCCAGAAGTTCCAGTTTGTAAATGATGATCCTTGGGATTAGGCAGAGGTTGTGAAGGAAATTTACCTTTTTCATGAACACTAAGTGCAGATGCAAATTTAGCAAGAGTATCTTTCAAATCTGTCATGGTTTGAGCAGTTTGAGTATTGATAGACTCTTGCTTTGCAATGAAAGAATTCAATAAATCTTCCAAATTCCTTTTAGGTGGAGGAACATAAGGTGCATAATTCTGAAAATTTTGTTGATTTTGAAAATGTGGTTGCGGAAATTGTGCAGCATTATCATTCCTCCAACTAAAATTTGGATGATTTTGCCAACCTGAATTGTAATTTTGAGAAAATGGTTCAAAATTTAGCCTTTTGAAATTGTTCAAAACATTGGCTTGTTCATGGAGACATTCTTTAGAAGAGGGCAAAGTGGGACAATCTTTTGTAAAATGATCACTTGTATCACAGATGTGACACACAATTTCTTGAACAGATTTTAATTGACCATTCTTTTTCAATTCAAGTGCCTCAACTTTTCTTGCCAAAGAGGTAAATCTAGCTTGAAGATCATGTTCATCTTTGAGAGTGTACATACCTCCACCAGATGTAGGAGATTGAATCTTTTTTGATGGTTCGATTATACCTATAGTGTCCCAATTTTGAGCATTTTCAGCTAATGAATCGAGATACTCAATTGTCTCGTTTGGATCTTTATCTTCAAATGTTCCATTACACATAAATTCAACCATTTGCCTATCTTTAGGTGTTAAGCCTTCATAAAATTGAGAAACAACCTTCCAAATTTCAAAACCATGATGTGGACAAAGATTAAGCAATTCTTTGTATCTATCCCAACACTGATAAAAAGTTTCTCCTTGTTTTTGAGTGAAAGTGATGATTTGCCTTTTGAAAGAATTTGTTCTATGTGATGGAAAAAAAATTTTCAAAAATTGTTGTTGCAATTCATCCCAAGTTCGAATGGATCCCGATCTAAGATTTTGTAGCCAAGTTTTAGCTTTATCTTTTAAAGAAAAAGGAAAAAGCTTAAGTCGAATGGTGTTCATGCTACAATTTAGAACATTATATGTAAGGCCCGAGATTTGAGTTTGATACTTTTGAATTGAATTATATTAATAATAAGGAACGCAATAACAGACGGGGAGAAACGATGTTGCAAAATTGAATATTTTGAAAAGGTGACACCGCACCCGCGCCAAGAAATATACCGCACCCGCGGTGGAGTGGCAGTAGGGTGGGATGTTTTTACAGTAACGAAACCGCACCCGCGGTTGGAATGGCACCGCACCCGCGGTGGTATACCGCACCAGAGGTAAAAATGATACCGCACCCGCGGTGGTATACCGCACCCGAGGTAAAAATGATACCGCACCCGCGGTCGCTGTTCTGGAATTTTGGAACGTAGGGCGTGAGCTTAGCGCACCCGCGGTCTCAAGTATAGCACACCCGCGGTGCAACGTGCAAAATGGAAAAATGAACCATGTGTCCCTTGAATGCAATTTTAGGTGCTGAGTCTTCATTTTGGCTGGAGATTTCGAGAAAAGAACCAGCAAAGGCTTAAGAATTTCCCCAAGTTCTTCCTAACTTGAATTGTTGGTTTCATGAGATCCAACCGACCGATTATTGAACAGAGCATAGATTCTTGATCCTCTTTACAAGAGCTTCGAAAGGATGTAAGTATCCTCATATTTCAGTATGTTTTGAAGACTAGATGTTGGAGGAAATTGGATATGATTGAGATTATATGTTCTTGTGATTATAAGCCACGTTTATTCGCAACCGGATCGAGAAATGGATACATTATGCGATTATTATGAACTTCCAGCATGTTTGAGTTGAATTATACAGAATGTGATCCTTGTAAATTGAGGTTGTTGAGGATTATGATTTATTGTTGTTGAGTATTATTGTTTGAATTGACCGGTATCGAGAAATAATGCCGATAGGTCGTCGAATCGTATCTAGATTGATTAATGATTCGTATACATGTTGACTATGAATTGGGGGTTGATTATTATTATGTGTTCTGGATATACTAAACAGTATATATTTGAATTCAGATTGAAGAACAGACTGTTTATACAATTGTTATGAATTTCTGAAGCGATATAACAGAAATTGTATAGAATTGATATTATAGAGACTGTATTGTGATACCGTTGAAACATCAGTTGATTTATATTGATCAGATTCAGTATTGATTGAGATTGTACTGTTATGTCGTTGATATTAATCAAATTGTAAATTTTGTTTGGGTACTGATCATAACAGGTTTTGAATTGAGTCATATACTGATATTGTATTCATATGATTGTTATTGCCAGACTGGGTATGAACAGATTGGAATACCAAACTTCTTCTTCGTCAGACCAGGAAGACAAAGGTATAATTCATGTTTTGTTTGGAGAGATACAACTCAAATGAGATCTAATTTGAGTTTCCCAACCAAAATCACATACTAGAATGGTTATTTATATTATGATTTGTTTATAGAATTTGTATTCGAATCTTTTAAGATGTTTATGCTTTGTTTATAGATTGATATGCATTGTATTTAAGATAGGAGAGTCTTGACAGAACAGTCAGACTTCTAGACGTTCGGTGATATCGCAGCTTAGGGGAAGATCACCTCTCCTATTTTAGATGTCGATACATATCAGACCGAAGTCTAGGAATAAGATGTACAGTCACCTCGATTGGGAGGGTAGGTGACAGCCATTGACGTCTTATTCACACCGGGATCCCTAGAGTTAGAATCGAGTCGAGTCAAGACATGATTTGATTTGACTAGCATGTTTAGATAGATTGGTTCCTAGATCAGGGAATCCATTGTTATTACTTGCATGCTTATTTTATTGTGAGTTCAGAGAATTTGGGAACCATTGTCATTGCATGCTTATCTGATTCAGTTTCACAGACCATGGAACCTATTGTTATTGATTTTATGCATGATATCATGCTTTATGATTTATATGGCGTTCATGCATGTTTATCATGTTTTATACTGGGATATTTATATCTCACCGGAGTATCCGGCTGTTGTCTTGTATTGTATGTGTGCATGACAATTGTATGTGTGCATGACAACAGGTGGGACAAGATCGGGGTCAAGAAGATGATGAGAGAAGACGAGTTTAGCGTGGTGATTCCGGACTTATTGTAGACTTGGTTTAATACTTGAAATTTAGTAGTTAAACCTTAGATTAGTTTGAGTGAGTAATGTACATTATTGTACTTTTATACTGAGATGTATATTAGATTGATGTCATTACCTTCCGCACTTGAACTTTAAAAAGAAAAATTTTTAGACCCTGTTTTATCTTAATTAATAATTAAATCCCAAAGATGATTAAGAAATGATTAGCGTCCGGGTCCCCACAACATGTGGTATCAGAGCGATAGATCCTTTAGACTGAGATAGATGAGAATGAGCGGGGTAGATTGAGTTTTCTTCCCTTGCATGTGATTGCTAGCATGAGATTTATTTTAATGTTGATCAACATTGTGTATGCTAGCATGATATTATGCTTTACTGTTTTCAAATACATGTTATCTAATTATCTAATTTGAATTGGTAATATGTATTATTGAGAATGAATCAGATTTGATTCTTGATCAGCAATAAGATGATCAGAGAAAGATTGGAACATATTTGTAGTATGTGGGTACTAATGTTTTGATAAGCAGATATACCTCCACGGAGAATTCCAGAAAGGGGTAGTACTTCGACTGAACAGATAGATGTATCAGAAACTCAGATGGAAACATAGTTGCAGAGGTTCCAGTCGTTTAAACCGCCGATTCTGAAGGGTACTGGGACATCAGTAGATTGTGAGAATTGGCTTGAGGACACAGAAATGTTATTTGAATTTCTTGAGTTCACAGATGATTGTAGAATCAAGTTGATTGAGAACCAGTTGCAAAAGACTGCAAGAAGATGGTGGTTACTAACCAAAGGAGCCTTAGAACAGAGTCGTTCAGTGATTACGTGGAAAATTTTCAAGGTTGAATTCTATCAAGGATTTTTCCCCGTATCGTATAGAGAGGACAGAAATGAAGAGTTTGCAAACCTGAGACAGGGTCAGATGAGTATTGATGAGTACTTGGCACAGTTCTTCACCTTACTACGTTTTGCCCCTCTTGTGGCTAGAAATGATGATGCTATATCTAGTCAGTTCATTCAGGGATTGAATCCAGAGATACATACATTGGTGAATGTGAAACGATCGATTAGTTTTGCTGATACATTGAATAGGGCCAAAAGAGCAGAAACAGTTTTGATGGGACAACAGGGAGCATCGTATGATCTTCCGGCACCAAATCCACAGCAACTGCATTCTAGAGTTGAGATTGGCAGCAGCAGTGGTAAAAAGAAAGAACCATTGAAAATTCCAAAGAAACAGTTCAAGAAGTTAGGAAGTGGCTCGTCTAGCTCCAGTGGTTCCAGACCGAGCTATACTGGGGAATATTGCAGGACTTGTGGAGGGAGACTTTCCACAGAGCAATGCCAGGGAGTTACTAGTAGATGCAATATTTGTAAACAGCCGGGACACTTTGCTAGAGTTTGTCCCCAGAAAGGTTCTCGAAGATTTTAGGGAACAAAATTGTCTGAGGACAACGACTGAGGAACAAACCCAGAACACACCACAGGTACTATTTTTTTTATGGGTACATCGCATATGTATTGATATATACTAATGCAATCTTTATGATCATCTGTGACTGAGTTGCATGGAGATATGCTGTATCTGCTGGGTTTGTTCGTACTGTAGTATTGATTTCCTTATTTGTTGGGAAAAACGTTGATATCAGAGATTTCTGTGAAATATTATATGTACTGCAGTAAGATAAGAATAAGATTGAGTTAGATTGTGATGTACTGTGTTATCTGATTTTGAGTGCATTACTGACATTGATATGATGATCAAATACCGAGATATTGTAGAATTATTTCAGAGATGGTAAGATTCAGACCGGATATGACTGATGATAGGACTCGTTTTTACGTATTTTTAGTGTTAGTTTTGAGTCGCATTTATGCATCATATTAGTTTGTTTTAGTTTAATTTAGCATTCATTTAGCATTATTTAGCATTTGGCTGATCTCGTGTATTTTGTGGTTGTTTTGTAGGAATTGGACCAAAAAGGGGGATTTTATATGCAGAGCAGCGAGAATGCCTCGCTAGGGCGGTCAAAAGTGACCGCCCCAGCGAGCATTTTAATCCAGCCGAGGAGTATTTGCGCGAACCTCTCGCTAGGGCGGTCAAAAGTGACCGCCCCAGCGAGACCAAAGACGCGGCCAAGGATTTTTATTCGAGAACCACTCGCCCCAGCGGTCAAAAGTGGCCGCCCTAGCGAGCGACGAAATCCGAGAAGATTTGTTTCCAAATTTTATGGACTCTATAAAACCACCTAACCTAATACACGAGAGGAGGCGCCGCGATTTGGAAGGGAGAGCACTGTAGCAGGCGATAGCTCAACGGAACCGGAACAAGAACTCAACAGCGTTTTCTCTTTACTCTTTTATTGTAGTTAGGATTTAGGGGATCCGACCCCGAACCGTTGTTTGAATATTTAATTCTCGACTTTTGATTCATTCTTGATTGTGCTATTATTTTACATTGAATTGTTAAAGCCTAGCTAACTTTAATAATATCTAATATTGTGGGTGAGTTCGAGAGAATAACTTGCGATAGGAACAAGTAGCATAATCCGTGGATCTACAATTTACATAGAGATATGAAGTTGGATACACGTTGGTAGTCATAGTCCAGTAGAGCGAAAACTAAGGGATTTCATAGATCGACATGCAATTCACCGTTAGTAAATAATAAAAGAGATTTTATTATTCTTTCGTGTAGAATTAGTTTAGCATAGCTCGAGAGAGTATGTTAATTGCTTAGGAAATCCTGTCAAAAGCGTAAATCAGTGTCGATATTAATTAATTAAATTAACGACGGGTAGGTGAACCGAGATCCTAACACTCGCTTATTTATTATTTTAGTTTATATTATTTTTAATGTGTTTGTTTCAATTTAGTGTTTTAGTATTAACTTATTTAATAAGTAATTCAATTGTCGTTTTAATTAATTAAAGAATTTAATTTAAAGTAAATTTGTCTAATCATCGCAAGTTATTCTCTCGAACTCACCTACAATATTAGATATTATTAAAGTTAGCTAGGCTTTAACAATTCAATGTAAAATAATAGCACAATCAAGAATGAATCAAAAGTCGAGAATTAAATATTCAAACAACGGTTCGGGGTCGGATCCCCTAAATCCTAACTACAATAAAAGAGTAAAGAGAAAACGCTGTTGAGTTCTTGTTCCGGTTCCGTTGAGCTATCGCCTGCTACAGTGCTCTCCCTTCCAAATCGCGGCGCCTCTTCTCGTGTATTAGGTTAGGTGGTTTTATAGAGTCCATAAAATTTGGAAACAAATCTTCTCGGATTTCGTCGCTCGCTAGGGCGGCCACTTTTGACCGCTGGGGCGAGTGGTTCTCGAATAAAAATCCTTGGCCGCGTCTTTGGTCTCGCTGGGGCGGTCACTTTTGACCGTCCTAGCGAGAGGTTCGCGCAAATACTCCTCGGCTGGATTAAAATGCTCGCTGGGGCGGTCACTTTTGACCGCCCTAGCGAGGCATTCTCGCTGCTCTGCATATAAAATCCCCCTTTTTGGTCCAATTCCTACAAAACAACCACAAAATACACGAGATCAGCCAAATGCTAAATAATGCTAAATGAATGCTAAATTAAACTAAAACAAACTAATATGATGCATGAATGCGACTCAAAACTAACACTAAAAACACGTAAAAACGAGTCCTATCAACCCCCTCATACTAACCTTTTGCTCGCCCTCGAGCAAAATAGGTGACAAGACACAACAAAAACTAAAAACAAAAACAAAAATCAAATAAATAAAATAAAATGAAAACTAATTCAATGATATGTAATGGCTCAACTCATGCATCAACAAATCTTAAGTATATTTTCCATTGATCAATGTACAACACAAGTCATCGCACACCCCTTGAAATTTCCACACTAATTTTTATGCGTTGAACGTGAACGTGTGTGAGTGCAATGTTGTTTCCAGTATCGTGTCTTTCAAGTAGATTCATTCCTGAAATTTGCAAGATAACTCGATTTACATGTTAAATGCAAGTTCACTTTCATGCTCCAGTCTCCACTCATTGCTAACCAGTAAGTACAACTAATTAGGACTTCATATTTGCACATTAGGATTCACTTATTATCAATTGATTAAAAGACGGGAATACATAGCTCATTTTCATTATGCACTTGTCAGATTTTTTTTTATCCGACATTCCTCGTCTCCTTACATCTCCAACTTTTTAGCCTAGGAATAGGATTTCATTCCTTTATTTGGCTCCCCCTCACCTTACATCTCCCTTTTTTTTTTTTTTTCAATAGTTCTTTTTTACAAGAAACTTTTTTTTTTTTAAGTGCACAATTTTCACTATGTACTCCATATTCAAATCCATAAAAAAATTGTCTAATTCATTATTGTGCCACTGGTTAGTAACTCATTTCATAGACATGCACTCAAGTTCAACTCACACCTCATGCTTCTCAAATTCTCCACAAAAATTCAAAATTGCACTACTATTCACAAAATTCACTAGTTACAACATGTGTTTAAAAATATTCAACATTCAAGCAAAAATTTCATGCTTCAACAACAGGGGTGTCTAAAACTTAATGAAGAAACAAGATCAATGAGCATGTTTATCATCAATTCGCATTCATCATTGGCCAAATTTCATCATCCAATTTTTTTTTTTTTTTTTAAATGATACCAAATAACTAAAAGAAAATACCTACCCCACCCCCTCATACTAAAGTCGTGCAATGTCCCCATTGCACTAGACGACATAGAAAAATTAAATAGATAGATAAAACCAAACAATTAAATGCATGCATAAAAAAGAAATTATTAATAATTAATAATTTAATAAAAAAAAATAAAAACTCCCCTGGTTGATTATATTGTAGTAGTTGTAGACATCAATCATCTCCTATTGTACGAGCTCCTAAGGCCATCAATCTCCCACGTCCTCCAGTATGCTCACCTGGCACAAAAGAAATTGAGCAAAATCAAATAACCACGAAACCGGGACTCAATGCAACAACTAAAATGAAAATAAATAACTAAAATATAAAACGCTTGGGTTGCCTCCCAAGTAGCGCCTGATTTCTAGTCGTCGGCTTGACCCTCCGAAGTCCTTATCAAAGAGCGGCTGATGCCCAAAGTAAGTGTCATATGACACCACATCTGGGTCTGGATTCCAAATGCCCTCAAGTCTGGCTAGATATAGGCACATTAAGCTCGTCACCTCAACAACACACAACTCTGAATAATCGGCATGAGATGAGAAAAATAGTGTCGGCACTCCTTTATCAGAAAATTCTTCAAAAATCTCTTCCGACTGAGGCTCATTTACCAGCGAAGGATCAAACAACTCTAGATTTTCAGTCTTATCCAACTCATTGTTTGAGTCATCATCATCAAACCAAACCGGATCGATCACCGGTTGAGTATCTCGCTTCACTTCATGTTCTCGGCGACTCTGAAAGATGGATTTCTTGATATTCTCTATTTGCTCCTCAAGGTTGCGCAGAGAATTAATTTGATTTTCTATAGCTGCCTCAGTCAGTGCCACATACCTATCCACGGTATCTTCTAGTTGAGTCGTGATCAGTTCATGGCTATCTCTCTCATCATTTTGAAACTCAAATGGTTGGTCTATAAAATCTGGGTAATGATCTTGTGTGTATTGATGACTCCAACACTGTGGTGAAAGATCCCAATATCTATGGTAGTCAAAGTCCGCCATATCACCCAACAAAAGTATCATTTTCTCATCATCTCGGCAAAATAGTGGACTGCCTGTTGTTAGTGCTCCGTCGATCACCCATCTTCGTGTTAGTTCATCCAAACCATTAAGGAAAAATTTAAGAAGAGAATAGTTAGAAAAATCATGATACAGGAAATTGTTTGCTAAATAATCGAATCTCTCCCATGCTGCGTAAAAAGGCTCTCCGCGTTGTTGGGCAAATCTTGTGAATACTTTTCAATGAAACATCTCAAAGTATTGCACAAGAAAATTTCCTGCAAAAAGAAAATAGAAAACGGTAGATCACGCAGGAATAAAATAAAATAAATAACTAAAAAAAATTAAATTAACTAAAGAAAATAACAAAAAGAAAAATTTGTCAATTTCAATCCCCGGCAACGGCGCCAAAAACTTGATCGAGCAAAACTTGCACAGTGAATAGTTCCAAAATTTGTTTTATAAATGAAAGCTCGATTTAAAATATCGCAAGTGCACGATAGTCAAGTTATAATAAACGTAAGTGAATACGAGTATCGATCCACAAGGACTGCGTTACACTATTCTTATTTTCACTTCAATTTCTTTAGCAACGATAGATTGAGTTGGTGATTAAACTAAAGTGAATTTAATAACTAAAATGATTAAAATGCAAGAACAAATAATCAAGAAATCAATGATTAAATTGGATGTAAATCAAATGAGAAGCGAATTTGTTGGGAATTATCAGTTCACCTACCGCTCGTGTTCAAATAATTATACTCGACTTTTACTCGTGCATTCGACGGAATTCCCTAGACTAATTAATATACTCTGTAGAGCTATATTAATACTAATCATAAACATGCAGTAATCAAGTATCCTCATTATTTAACAGTTCACGATTGCATTACGTTCTATGGAATCCGCTAGCTTTCATCCGGGTGAATTATCACTATCGACACGTACCCAATTCCGTATATCTACTAAAATTGTAAATCCGTGGTCTATGCTATTCGATCCTATTGTCAATTATTCTATCGAAATCATTAACAACATGAAATAATCAAAGGAAGTTAGCTAGACTTCAATTGAAATGAGAAAGCACAAAAGTATAAACAAATCACTCATAAAAACGTCGATAAATAATGTTAAACAACGAGTACGGGGTAGGATCCCCTCAAATCCCAACAAATATAGAGTTTAGCCAACAAAATTCATAATAAAAATCAACAATCTATGCAAGAAATAAAAACTGAATAATTAAAATACTAAGGTTGACGATGGATGACGGCCGCGACGCTTGGAATTCTCGAGTTCTTCGAAAGTCTCTCTTGCTCCTAGCCTTCCTCCCAAGAAAAGTGATGGAAAATATCAGAATAGTCTCCAAATCGGCGCCTCTCTCGTGTATTAGGTTATGGTCTAAGATAGAGTCCACAAAACTTGGAAACAAATCTTCCTGGATTGCGTCGCTCGCTAGGGCGGTCAGGATTGTCCGCTGGGGCGAGTGATTCTCGAATTAAAATTCCTGGCCGTGTCTTTGGTCTCGCTGGGGCGGTCACTTTTGACCGCCCTAGCGAGAGCTTCGCGCAAAATATTCTCGTTCACATCGATGGATTCACTGGGGCGGTCAAAAATGACCGCCCTAGCGAATGACTCGCGCAGAAACTCCTCGGCTGGGCCAATATGCTCGCTGGGGCGGTTACTTTTGACCGCCCTAGCGAGGCATTCTCGCTGCTCTGCATATAAAATCCCTCTTTTTGGTCCAATTCCTACAAAACAACCACAAAATACACGAGATCAGCCAAATGCTAAATAATGCTAAATGAATGCTAAATTAAACTAAAACAAACTAATATGATGCATGAATGCGACTCAAAACTAACACTAAAAACACGTAAAAACGAGTCCTATCAACCCCCTCATACTAACCTTTTGCTCGCCCTCGAGCAAAATAGGTGACAAGACACAACAAAAACTAAAAACAAAAACAAAAATCAAATAAATAAAATAAAATGAAAACTAATTCAATGATATGTAATGGCTCAACTCATGCATCAACAAATCTTAAGTATATTTTCCATTGATCAATGTACAACACAAGTCATCGCACACCCCTTGAAATTTCCACACTAATTTTTATGCGTTGAACGTGAACGTGTGTGAGTGCAATGTTGTTTCCAGTATCGTGTCTTTCAAGTAGATTCATTCCTGAAATTTGCAAGATAACTCGATTTACATGTTAAATGCAAGTTCACTTTCATGCTCCAGTCTCCACTCATTGCTAACCAGTAAGTACAACTAATTAGGACTTCATATTTGCACATTAGGATTCACTTATTATCAATTGATTAAAAGACGGGAATACACAGCTCATTTTCATTATGCACTTGTCAGATTTTTTTTTATCCGACATTCCTCGTCTCCTTACATCTCCAACTTTTTAGCCTAGGAATAGGATTTCATTCCTTTATTTGGCTCCCCCTCACCTTACATCTCCCTTTTTTTTTTTTTTTCATTAGTTCCTTTTTACAAGAAACTTTTTTTTTTTTAAGTGCACAATTTTCACTATGTACTCCATATTCAAATCCATAAAAAAATTGTCTAATTCATTATTGTGCCACTGGTTAGTAACTCATTTCATAGACATGCACTCAAGTTCAACTCACACCTCATGCTTCTCAAATTCTCCACAAAAATTCAAAATTGCACTACTATTCACAAAATTCACTAGTTACAACATGTGTTTAAAAATATTCAACATTCAAGCAAAAATTTCATGCTTCAACAATAGGGGTGTCTAAAACTTAATGAAGAAACAAGATCAATGAGCATGTTTATCATCAATTCGCATTCATCATTGGCCAAATTTCATCATCCAATTTTTTTTTTTTTTTTTTAAATGATACCAAATAACTAAAAGAAAATACCCACCCCACCCCGTTGCCGGGGATCGAACCCGGGTCACCCGCGTGACAGGCGGGAATACTTACCACTATACTACAACAACGCAAAAAACTTGATCGAGCAAAACTTGCACAGTAAAATCTCCAATAAAAATAAATAAAAATTCAGGCTCGAAATAATCGCAAGTGCACGATGTCAAGTTATAGTAAAACGTATAAGAGTACGAGTATCGATCCCACAGAGATTGATTAGACAAATTTACTTTAAATTAAATTCTTTAATTAATTAAAACGACAATTGAATTACTTATTAAATAAATTAATACTAAAACACTAAATTGAAACAAACACATTAAAAATAATATAAACTAAAATAATAAATAAGCGATTGTTAGGATCTCGGTTCACCTACCCGTCGTTAATTTAATTAATTAATATCGACACTGATTTACGCTTTTGACAGGATTTCCTAAGCAATTAACATACTCTCTCGAGCTATGCTAAACTAATTCTACACGAAAGAATAATAAAATCTCTTTTATTATTTACTAACGGTGAATTGCATGTCGATCAATGAAATCTCTTAGTTTTCGCTCTACTGGACTATGACTACCAACGTGTATCCAACTTCATATCTCTATGTAAATTGTAGATCCACGGATTATGCTACTTGTTCCTATCGCAAGTTATTCTCTCGAACTCACCCACAATATTAGATATTATTAAAGTTAGCTAGGCTTTAACAATTCAATGTAAAATAATAGCACAATCAAGAATGAATCAAAAGTCGAGAATTAAATATTCAAACAACGGTTCGGGGTCGGATCCCCTAAATCCTAACTACAATAAAAGAGTAAAGAGAAAACGCTGTTGAGTTCTTGTTCCGGTTCCGTTGAGCTATCGCCTGCTACAGTGCTCTCCCTTCCAAATCGCGGCGCCTCCTCTCGTGTATTAGGTTAGGTGGTTTTATAGAGTCCATAAAATTTGGAAACAAATCTTCTCGGATTTCGTCGCTCGCTAGGGCGGCCACTTTTGACCGCTGGGGCGAGTGGTTCTCGAATAAAAATCCTTGGCCGCGTCTTTGGTCTCGCTGGGGCGGTCACTTTTGACCGCCCTAGCGAGAGGTTCGCGCAAATACTCCTCGGCTGGATTAAAATGCTCGCTGGGGCGGTCACTTTTGACCGCCCTAGCGAGGCATTCTCGCTGCTCTGCATATAAAATCCCCCTTTTTGGTCCAATTCCTACAAAACAACCACAAAATACACGAGATCAGCCAAATGCTAAATAATGCTAAATGAATGCTAAATTAAACTAAAACAAACTAATATGATGCATAAATGCGACTCAAAACTAACACTAAAAACACGTAAAAACGAGTCCTATCAACTGACAAATGGAGATTCCCTGGTAAGGATTCTAGATTTAGAATTCCTTTGATATATGCATTGTCTATGACTCGATTATTACAGAAAGGAGTAGATAGCATCCTTATGTATTCAGTAGATGTACTGAAATCGAGCATAGCATTGGCAGATTTGCCATTAATGTACGAGTTGGCTGATGTCTGCTCAGACAAGATTACAGGTTTGCCTCATATCAGAGAGATTGATTTCAGCCTTAATTTGATACCAGGTACTATTTTGTGTTAGAATTCAGTACAGAAGGACAATGAATGTACAGAATGACACTGAATGACTTGGCAGAGTTGAAAGAGCAGTAGAAGCGTACTGATTAAGAATTGCATTTGATGGAATGCTTCTTTTTGAAATACTTCAGTTTTAATTATAGATTGAGGAAGTTTATGTTCATAAGTATTTTGATGATTTATGTGCGTATATCTATGCTATTTGATATATTAGCAGTATTTGCTTGATTGAATCGAGTATTTGAAGATTTTATAGAATATTCTGAGAACTGTGATTATGGTATATAGAAATTATACAGATATGAATCTTGATGGAAACAGATGGTATTCAGAGTATGTGATATCTGAAGTTTGTGTACTGATTGATTTACACAGTTGAGACAGTGATCAGCGACTGAGAACGACATTGATGTCAGAATTATCAGAAATGTCTGAAATTCAGAATTGCTGAGTTTAAAATATTATTTTATACGACTGTTGTTTTGTATCCACTTGAGTATTGTGATTTTTCTTAAGCAGTATTTGATACAGATTGTGTTGTTTGAGGGCATATTATATTGCAGATGATATAGCAGTTGATCTGAGCAATGTGAAGATATGATCATGTCGGTCAGAATTGACAGTATTTCCAGAAATTGAGTTTATGAGTGTACTAGATCAGTATAGATTATTGCTATTTCGAATCTAATTTGATATTACTGTTGTTTAAATATGTGCTTGATACAGAATATTGTGAACCGTTGAGAGTATATACAGTTCAAACCGAATCAGAGTTGATTTCAAGAATTACAACAGTTCAGAAATGTTATCAGAATGTACAGAATTTGATATCGATAGTCAGAACCGAATACCAGGTAGGTATTTTTCATTAAATTATATTATTAACTGATTTGTTGTATCAAGTAGTTTGAATTTGAAATGACAGATAGGGTCAGAAGCGCACAGAAATGGATTCAGTATTCGTTCAGATAACAGAAAGTGTATGCTAATTCGAACAGACATTTTTGATATAGACAGATTAAATCAATCGTGGCAGAATTGGTACTGAAATATTGGCAGAAATTGTACTGAAATGTATGAATTGTCAACAGAAGAAGATAGAAAGATAGAAATCAGAAGATTTATTACAGAATGTGTACAGTTATAAATAGAAATGGGAGTACATTTCTATGGCTTTCGTAATGAAATTACCGGCATTTTCTCCAGATCGTGATATAATATGAATGTGATTGATAGATTGTTCAATCTATAATCTATTAGTTTGTAAAAGATGACATACAAACATGATCAAATGACACAGATTGATTTCTGATATGTGTCGTTTTTACGTATTTTATTGCATTAGTTTTAGTTGTGTTTGCATTGTGCATGCATGCATTTTAGTTACATGTTGTTTATTTTTGAGCGAAAATTTGCATTCTATCATATCTCACTGGGTTGTGACGAATTTGCAGGGAAAAGTGACCGAAAAACCAAAGATGGAGCAAAGTGTACAAATGAGGGAGCAACCGACAGAATGAGTGGCGCCCGAGCGGTAGTTTTCTACCGCCCGGGCGCGAAAGGTGACCAAGGCAACAGAAAGGTCGGCGCTCGAGCGGTAGTTTTCTACCGCCCGAGCGCGATAGCCACTCACCCCAAGCACTTCGACAGAAAGGTCGGCGCTCGAGCGGTAGTTTTCTACCGCCCGAGCGCGAATGCTGCACTTCTCAAGGAGATTCACAGAAGGTGTGGCGCTCGAGCGGTAATTTTCTACCGCTCGAGCGCCACCTATTTTTGGCAAGATTTCATGCTCGATTTCTTACCTTAGTTGGAAGGATGGCTGGAATGGAAAGGAGGATTGGTCGACTTTTGAGCATTATTCAGACGGATTTGCAGGAGCACAAGGAGTTTTTGGAGAGCCTTTGCACTTGGATTGAAGATTCGACGGTTTCCGGGCATCGTTCTTCGCAGATTTCGTCACGTCTCGTATTTCTAGTTTATTTTCCGTTGTTTAAATATTGTTTTGCTTATTTTCATTATGAATTCTATTAGCTAATTTTAATATTTGTTGGGATAATAGGGGATCCTACCCCAAACTTTTAGTTGGTTAATTTATATTTCGGTTTGTGATTTATTCTTGATTATTCCACGATTTTTATTGTGTCGTTGAGCGTAGCTAACTTTAACGACAACTTTATATCACAAGTGCGTCGAGAGAATAACTAGTGAGAGGATCGAGTGGTATAATTCGCGGATCTACAATTTACATAGATATATGAAATTGGATACGTGCCGATAGTCATAGTCCTTAGGGTCGAAAACTAGGGGGTTTCATAAATCGAAATGCGATTCATTCTTGATAAATAATTAAAGACATTTAATTACTTCATTGAGTGAATTAGTTTGGCATAGCTCGAGAGAGTGTGTTCAATTGAATAGGAAATCCTGTCGGAAGCGTAGAACACAATCGGACGAATTAATTAATTAATAAGGGGTAGGTGAACCAGAATTCCCAACAAATTCTTTTATCATTTGAAATTTAATCAATCGATTTAAGAGTCATATTTTATCATTTAATCTTTGAACTTGTTTATTTGATTTTCTTGCATTTTAGTAGTTATAACACAACAAATCACCTTTCGTCGCTAAAGTTTTAATAACTAAAATAATAATTGTTAAATACAGTCCTCAGCGGAACGATACTCGTATTCACATACACTATACTATTACTTGACATCGTGCACTTGCGATTACATTTTGAGCATACAAAATCATATTTTCTTGGGAAATTCATAGTGCAAGTTTTGCTCGATCAAGTTTTTGGCGCCGTTGCCGGGGACTGTTAATCTACAATTATATTTTTAGTTATTTCCTTTAGTGTATTTTATTTTTATTGAACTAACACTACATATTTTAATTCAGATATCTCTTCCGGTGCATGCCAAAGTCACTTGACTTGGAGCTTGAGTGTGACCCTGAAATTGAAAGGACTTTCCGCAGGCGAAGACAACAGCAAAGACTTAATGAACTAATGGAGAGGCACGAACAAGAGCAGGAGGCGGAGCGCCAAAACGAGAGACGAATTGAGATGCCACGCCGCATACCCATGTTAGAGTATGCCCAGCCTTCTTTGGATGGTGCACGCCCCAGCATTGTGAGGCCGATTGTGCGGGCAAACCAATTCGAAATCAAACCAGCCATTATCCAGATGATTCAGAACACCGTCCAATTTGGAGGAACTGCTGTGGACGATCCAAACACACACATTTGCGTGATACTTTTAAATTTAATGGAGTTTCTGATCATGCTGTTAGACTGCGTTTATTTCCTTTCTCTTTGCGTGATAAAGCTAAAGCTTGGTTGAATTGTTTACCTGTAGGTTCGATAGCTACATGGGAGGACATGGCGAAGGCGTTTCTCATCAAATACTTTCCTCCATCGAAGACCATGAAGCAGCAGGGCAGACATCACAACATTTGCTCAGTTCGATCAAGAGTCACTATATGAGGCGTGGGAGCGTTTCAAAGATCTATTACGAAGATGCCCACATCACGAGTTGCCACTTGGGTTAGTCGTTCAAACCTTTTATTACGGTTTGCTTACTCCTAACCGTACTATGATAGATGCTGCTGCGTGTGGGAACCTTTTGAGGAAGACTGCGGAAGAAGGATATGAGTTGTTGGAGGAGATGCCTGCTAGCAGCTATCATCCTCAATCTGACAGGAACAACCAGCGGAGAAGTGCCGGAGTTCACCAGGTAACTGATTTTTCTGTTATTACTGCACAACTTGACGCTTTAAACAGGAAAATAGACGGCTTGAACGTGGGTGGCACGGCTATGCGTCTTCAAGAGATATTCTGTGAGAAGTGTGGAGGGGAACACTATGTGAAAGATTGTCAAGATGGAAATCCCTTCTATGTGCAAGATGAGGCACCGGTGAATCAAGTGGGAGTCCAAAACCGCCCAAGGATTGACCCTTACTCGAACACATATAATCCTGGGTGGAGGCAACATCCCGACTTCTCATGGGGCGGTCAAAATAGTCATAATAGGCCGCAAGGAGGACAACAATATGGGAAACAACCGATGTACAGATCCGATCCTCCTAGAGAAGAAAAGTCCAACTTGGAACAAATGATGTCTAAGTTTATCTCATCCACTGAAACTCGACTCCAAAACCAAGATGCATCAATAAAGGGGCTCTAGAATCAAATTGGACAGTTGGCCAAAATGATAGCAAGTAGAGAGCCGGGCACCTTGCCAAGTAATACCGAGACTAATCCAAAAGAGCAAGTAAAGGCCATTGAGTTGAAGAGCGGAAAAGTTTTGGAGCCTAGAGAAAAAGAGAAAAGCCAAGTACCGGATGAACATGCTGCGACGTCTCAAGGTAAGTCATCTAACTCTACACCAGCACTCACTGCACAACCTAAGATTGTTATCCCTCCACCTTTTCCTGTAGCATTAAAAAAGGCAAAACTAGATGCACAATTCAGTAAGTTTTTAGAGGTGTTTAAAAAAATGCATATTAATATTCCTTTTGCCGATGCTTTGATGCAAATGCCTAGTTATGCTAAATTTTTGAAGGACATCTTAGCCAACAAGAGAAAATTGGAGGATCACATGACGGTAAATTTGACCGAAAGTTGCTCTGCCTTGGTGCAAAACAAAATCCCACCGAAACTAAAAGACCCAGGGAGTTTTTCTATCCCTTGCATGATTGGTGATGTATTTTTTCGTAAAGCATTGTGTGACCTTGGTGCAAGTATTAATCTTATGCCTCTATCTGTTTTCAGGAAACTCGGATTAGGAGAGCCTAAGCCGACGAGGATGTCCTTGCAACTGGCTGACAGGTCTGTCAAGTACCCCCGCGGAGTGATTGAGGATGTGCTAGTAAAAGTGGACAAATTCATTTTTCCTGCAGACTTCGTGGTGCTCGACATGGAAGAGGATACAGAGAGGCCTCTGATTTTGGGGAGACCATTCCTTGCAACTGGCAAGGCACTTATTGATGTGCAAGAGGGAAAGTTGAGATTGAGAGTGGGCGAAGAAGAGATTACATTTGATGTTTTTAATGCACTTAAGCACACACTGCATTCTGATAGTTGTTTTCGAATTGATGCTTTTGACTCTCTTGTATCCAACTATGTGCAGGATGCTCTTAAGGACCCTTTGGAGGCCACTATCAACACTGAATTGGGAGAAGAGGAGTTAGATGAAGAAAGAGCTGAAATTGTGGCACACTTTAATGCCAACCAACCATGGAGAAGGCCAATGAGGATGTGACTGGAGGATCTAGGAGAACGAAGAGATTTGACACCTCAAAGTTCAAGCATCGAGGATCCACCAACGCTTGAGCTGAAGCCGTTGCCTCCACACCTTATTGTACGTATACTTAGGTGAGAATAACACTTTACCTGTCATTATTTCTGCTGCTTTGACAGATGTGATGGAGGACAAGCTGTTGGAGTTTTGAAAGCGCACAAGGGTGCATTTGCGTGGAAGGTGGCAGATATCAGAGGAATAAATCCATCCGTCTGCATGCACAAGATCTTGATGGAAGAGAAGTACTCACCTCTCGTGCAACCTCAAAGACGATTAAATCCAAAGATGCAAGAGGTAGTAAGAGCTGAAACAATTAAACTTCTCGACGCAGGTATCATCTATCCTATATCTGATAGTGCATGGGTAAGTCCTGTTCAGTGTGTGCCAAAGAAAGGTGGGATTACTGTTATCGCAAATGAAAATAATGAATTAATACCCACTAGGACTGTTACGGGATGGCGTGTGTGCATTGATTATAGGAAATTGAATGATGCTACCCGTAAAGACCACTTTCCCCTTCCTTTTATTGATCAAATGCTTGAGAGGTTAGCGGGTCATGAGTTCTATTGTTTTTTAGATGGGTATTCCGGGTATAACCAAATCATGATTGCGCCCGAGGACCAAGAGAAAACCACTTTCACTTGTCCTTATGGCACTTTTGCTTTTAGACGGATGCCATTTGGTTTGTGTAATGCCCCTGCCACTTTTCAGCGATGCATGACTGCTATATTCCATGATATGATTGAAACTTTTCTTGAGATATTTATGGATGACTTCTCGATTTTTGGCTCGTCTTTTGATGATTGTTTGCAGAATCTGCAGGTAGTGTTGAGAAGATGTGAGGAGACAAATTTGGTGCTTAATTGGGAAAAATGCCACTTCATGGTACAAGAGGGAATTGTCCTAGGGCACAAGGTTTCGGGGCACGGCATAGAGGTGGATAAGGCCAAAGTTGAAGTTATCAAGAACTTACCACCTCCGGCGTCCGTAAAGGGAGTTAGAAGCTTTCTAGGCCACGCCGGTTTTTACCGACGTTTCATCAAAGATTTTTCTAAAGTTGCAAAACCTTTATCTTCTTTACTCATGAAAGATGTGCCTTTTGATTTCAATTCTGATTGTTTGCAGGCATACGAGAAGTTGAAAGAGCGCTTAGTGACGGCTCCTATCTTGGTGGCACCGGATTGGGATCTACCCTTCGAGATCATGTGCGACGCCAGTGATACTGCGGTAGGTGCTGTCCTCGGACAAAGACAAAACAAGGTATTTCACACCATATACTATGCAAGTAGGACTCTAGATGAAGCACAATTGAATTATGCCACCACCGAAAAAGAGTTACTTGCAGTAGTGTTTGCACTTGACAAGTTTCATGCTTATCTTGTTTTGTCGAAAGTAATTGTGTTTACTGATCACTCTGCCCTTAAATATTTACTTGCAAAGAAAGATGCAAAGCCACGCTTACTTCGGTGGATTTTATTATTGCAAGAATTTGATGTGGAAATAAAATATAAGAAGGGTGTTGAGAATGTGGTTGCAGATCATTTGTCTAGATTAGAATTTATCAGTAATGATTGTGTGACTGATGCGATTAATGATTGGTTTCCGGATGAGCAGTTGTTTGAGGTAAAAAATTGTCCATGGTATGCAAATCTTGCGAATTTTCTTGTTACAGGCTCACCTCCCCCAAATCTAACATTTCACCAAAGAAAGAAATTCTTTTCGGACGTGAAATATTATTTTTGAGAGGAACCTTTCTTGTTTAAGATTTGTGCAGATTCTATGATTCGGAGATGTGTGGCGGAGGAAGAGATGGGATCGATTCTTACTCATTGCCATGACCGTGAGGTAGGTGGTCACTTTGGACCAACGAGGACGGCATCTAAGGTACTCGAATGTGGCTTTTATTGGCCAACCCTCTTTAAAGATGCTCGTTCTTATGGGCTAGCATGTGATAAATGCCAAAGGACAGGTAACATCTCTAACCGTCACGAAATGCCTTTATATAATATCATTGAGTGTGAGGTTTTTGATGTGTGGGGAATAGATTTCATGGGACCGTTTCCCAGTTCTTTCACGAAAAAATACATTTTGGTGGCGGTGGATTATGTGTCTAAGTGGATAGAGGCGGAAGCATACGCCACTAATGATGCTCAAGTGGTTCTAAAATTTTTGAAGAAAAACATTTTTAACCGCTTTGGAACACCACGAGCAATCATTAGTGATGGTGGCACTCATTTTTGCAACAAACTCTTTGAAAAACTTTTAAGCAAATATGGTGTCACACATAAGATCTCTACCCCTTATCACCCCCAGACGAGTGGGCAAGTTGAGGTGTCTAACCGAGAGATAAGGCGAATTTTGGAGAAGGTGGTAGGTGTCAGTAGGAAGGATTGGTCGGTGAGATTAGATGATGCTCTTTGAGCATATAGGACTGCTTTCAAAACACCAATAGGCACGACACCGTACAGATTATTGTTTGGTAAAGCATGTCACTTACCTGTAGAGTTAGAGCATCGCGCATATTGGGTAACCAAAGCACTAAACTTTAACTTTACTGATGCAGGTGAACGACGGTTGCTTCAACTAGATCAATTGGAGGAGTTCCGAAATCTGGCCTATGATATTGCATTGTCATACAAAGAGAAAACAAAGAAGGCTCATGATAAGAGGATCATCGAGAGAGAATTCAAAGAAGGCGAAAGTGTCCTACTCTACAACTCCCGGTTGCGACTATTTCTCGGGAAATTGAAGTCACGATGGTCCGGTCCATTCGTGATCTCCAAAGGTTTATCCATCGGGAGCTGTAGAATTGAAAGATGGGAAGGATGGGGAATTTACGGTCAATGCCCAGCGACTGAAGCACTACATGGGTGGCACAATTGAGCCGCAACTTGGAATCACTCGGTTCCAAGACACGCCGAACTGAGACAGACCGACAGTCTAGCTCTCGACGATAAATTGAGAACTTACTTCTTTTCCCTTCTCTTGCATTTAATTTCATTTTCTTTTTCTTTCGTGTCAGCATATTTTGTTTTACTGTTGTTTTATATATATATAAAAAAAAGGTGGAATGTGAATTTTTCCCGAGAACTCGGCGCTCGGGCGGTAATTTATTACCGCTCGAGCGCGAAGCTAATACAGAAGTCCAGAGAGCTTGGCGCTCGGGCGGTAATATTTTACCGCTCGAGCGCGAGCTTTTGTCTCTACTAACTTTTCCCCGAGGACTCGGCGCTCGAGCGGTAATATTTTACCGCTCGAGCGCGCAGCCTTTTAAAGCGCAGACCCCCTTCCTCATTCCGGTTCCAGTATGATTACTCTCAGCACGGGGAGGCCGCAGGAGTGCCACCGCCGGAGCAGGATGAGGATGACACTTGATCAGGGGAGTTTCCTGTTTCCCCTATTTCGCAATTTTTTCCCTTTACCGCTTTTCTGTTTTTCTTTCTTATCATTGTTTCCGTCTAGCATGTTTATTAGCTTTCATGTTTATTTAGTCTGCATTTGTGTTTGCATATTTGTGTTTGCATTTCTGTGTTTGCATTTACATTCATGAGTTGTTTTGTTGTTAGTGTTTGTTTCGTTTTGTGCAATGAGGGCATTGCACAACTCTAGTATGAGGGGGTGGGTAGATTGTCATGTTTGTTTAGTTCATTTTTATTATCCTTTATGGTGAGAAGACATACTTTATGAGCCAATGATGATGGTGAATTGATAGTACACAAAAGTATTGATTGGGTCATTTCATGAACGGTACTCTTGATTGTTAAAACATGAATTTTGGCACAAAGTTTGAACTTTCTGAGCACACATGTGTGGGGACTATAAGTTTGTAGGAATAATGGTGAGATTTGAAAGTTTTGTGTGGTTAACTTGAAAGGAACCATTTATGAGTTGATTTAGCATGTAAACCCGTGAAAATAAGTCGCTAATTGGGACCTCGAATGAGAAAATTTGTTTTGCCTTGAACTTTACATTTACCTCCTTTCCAATGCACTAAATTAAAATGTCATACTCCTAACCAGCTGTAATCCAAATATATATATTCTTAGCTTAGGGAGTACATGTGTGAAAATTGTGCATTCAAAAAAATAAAGAAAAAGAAAAAGAAAAAAGGAGATGTAATGTGGGGACCCGGACGCTAATCATCTTCTTAATCATCGTTGGGATTTAATTATCAGTTCTCATAAACAGGGTCTAAAAATATTTTTTCTTTTTAAAATGTAAATGCGGAAGGTAATGGAATCTAAATAACATACATCTCTGTATAACAACTACAATTCAATAGAAAAGTACAATACTGTACAACCTAAGTCTAAGGTTTAGTTACTAAGTTCAAGTAACAAAACAAGTCTACAGTAAGTCCGGAATCACCACGCTATCTAGTCCAGCCTCTTTCTCATCTTGACCCTGATCCAGCCCCACCTGTTGTCATGCACACATACAAAAACAAGACAACAGCCGGATAACTCCGGTGAGAATAAATCCCAGTATAAAACATGGTAATCATGTATACAAACAATCTAAATCATAAAACATGCTATCATGAACATATTCAAAGTAATAGACTTCATAATCTATGAAATCAATTCAAAATAAGCATGCAACTCAATTCAGATAAACATGCAATTTAAATTAAATCATACAAACATGCTATCATACTGAAAGCAAGAAACAGACTATGAAACCACATCTCTAAACACATGCGGTTCTAGTCAATTCATGTCTAGACTCGACTCAACTATAACTCTAGGGATCCCGGTATGAATAAGACGTCAATGACTGTCACCTACTCTCCAATCGGGGTGACTTGTACGTCTTATTCTTAGACTTCGGTGCTAGCTGTATCGAATATCTGCACTCGGTCTAGATCTGATCCGAAGCGTCAATACCACCGAACGTCTAGCTTTTGGCCGGTTCTGCCAAAAGACTTTCTATCTTAAATGCTATGCATATCAATCTGTAAACAAAGCATAATCATATTCATATCTGAACATGACAATAATCTCATAAACTTAAATACAATGCTATATTCAAAACATAAACATCGCAAAGTATAAACAACAGTCTAGTATGTGATTTTGTTGGGAAACTCAAATGAAATCTGATTTGAGTTGTGTCTTCCAAATATCACATGAATTATACCTTTGTCGTCCCGGTCTGACGAAGACGAAGTCTTGTATTCAAATCTGTCCATATCAATCTGAAATGATAATATTGAATACACTATATCAGTGAATAACTCAATATACAATCTGTTCTGATCAATACTCAATTCAGTATACAATCTGATCAATATCTGAACCAGATACAATCTGAGTCATATCAATAATATCACAATCTAATCGAAATCATATCTGAATCTGATCAATCTAACTCAACTGATGTTTCGACAGTATACTAATAAAATCTGAATAACTCCGTCAATCTGAACATCACAAATATAATACTGGCACTCATAATCTGAGTATCGGTATATTCAAAATCAGTAATACACCATTCTGATATCAAAATCCCAGTCAATATCTTTCGAAAATCATAATATTTACAGAAACAATCTGTTCTTTAATCTGTCTTCAATTCTACAATGTCTACGGTAACAGAAACACCATATCGGAATCATATTCAATCCTGACAATATCATAAATTCAAATCTTGTCTAAACGTAACAAAACTTACGTCCTTGTGTAGCTCGTGTCGAGAGGAACTCAATACCGGGTTCAGATTCAAATTCTGCTAAACGGATATCGTACGATTAAATCTTTAACCAAATATTGCTTAAAGGACTTTCTGAGAATTATCCTTGATTCTTTCGGCTGATTTTGAGGAAGAGATGACAATATATATATCCCAAGTGCATGCCAAGATACGTGGCACCTTCTCAAATTTTTGCCCATTTCTCTCAAAATTACGAAAATGCCATTGCCTCCAATAATTACGAAAATGCCATTGCCATACAATAATTACGAAAATGCCATTGCCATCCAATAATTACGAAAATACCATTTCCCTCAAATAATTACGAAAATACCATTCAATAATTTAAATCAATTATTTAATTTTCGGGTTCTCACAAAAATGATGACATCTCGGGCCTTACATTTCTCCCCCTCTTAGATCTGAGTTCGTCCTCGAACTCATAACAATCAAGTCAGGGATATCAGAAGAAATGCATAACAGAGTTTAAACTAACTCAAATATCTGATTCCAGTTTGGGTTAAACATTCACTAAGTATTATGTCATAATACTTCTCCAATCCTACTGACAGAATCAATCTCGCCTTACTGGTTATACAACATCCGTATAAACCAAACTACAAGCTCATCCCAAATCAGTACCATCAGTTGTTATCAAATCTGTTTATCTCAAATCAAGACATATACTATCTTTATCTTCAAATACCAATCGTCATCATCCGACGTTGGTTTCTTAAATCTGTCCATTCTGAACTATCGTAATAGTTATTGTCATACCGGAACAATAATTCATAACATCTAGTGCTAACATCCAGCACTAAAGCTGTATAGTGCTAACATCCAGCACTAAAGTTGTACCAAAATCTTCCAATATCTGGCTAGTGCACTCTGACTGTCTGTCCATCTGTAAAACTCTCTAATAGAAAGCTCAGGATATACTCTGTCACAGGTACAACTCAAGCACAATCACAATCTGACATAATCTACTGTGGCATTCTGATCTTTCTGACCACTTTTCTGACATCAATCTGTGTCATTTGGTCATGTTTGTACGTGATCTTGTACAAACTATTTGATATAGATTGAACAATCTGTCAATCATAATCATATCATATCGTAATCTGTAGAAAATAGCAGTAATGTCATTACGAAATCCATAGAAATGTACTCTCATTTCTATTTAGAACTGTATAATTCTGTAATAAATATTCTGATTTCTATCTTTCTGTCTTTTCTGTTAGCAATTCAGACATATCAGTATAAATTCTGCCAACATTTCAATACAATTCTGTTACAACTGATCTAATCTGTTCATATCAAAACTATCTGTTCGAATATCATTCAATCTCAATCATCAAACTGAAAACTGAATCCACTACGGTACATTTCGGACCCTATCTGTGATATCAAATTCGAACTATTTGATACCAACAAATCAGTTAATAACATAAATTACAGAAGAAATACCTACCTGGTATTCGGCTCTGACTCTCAACGTCAATTCTGTTATACAATTCTGAAGCATTCTGACACATTCTAATCTCATTCCTGAACTGCTGTAACTCTTGAAATTAACTCTGATACAATTGAACTGTATATAATCTCAACGGTTCATAACAATATGTATCATAAACGAATTCAAAACAACAGTAATATTAAGTCAGAAACGAAATATCAATATCCTATACAGATCTAGTGAGTTCAGTGAACTCATAAAACAAGGGTTTCTGATAATTATCTTCATGTCATTCTGATCAACTGGTATATCTCATCTGCAAATAGAATATGCTCCCAAACAATATAAGATGTCTCAAATACTGATTTAGAACAATAATAATATTCAGCAGATATATAAAGCAACAGTCGAAGAAAATAATCTGCCAATCAGACCAAATACATTTCTGACATTTCTGAACTTTCTGATGTCGATATCATTCTCTGTCACTGATCCAGATCTCAACTGTATCAAAATTAATCTGTATACTAACTTCAGACAACGAATATTCTGAAGACAATCTGTTTCAAACAAGATTCTTATCTGAACAATTTCTGTATACAATCATTACAGTTCTCAGAATGTTCAATACACTCTTCAGATATTAGATTCAATCAATCAGTTGCTGCAACTATATCAAAATCTCATAGATATAATAAGCATAGAATCATCAGAACATTTCTGAATATACTGAACCATGCCAAAGAGCAACACTAAATCAGATGTAACTCCTGGTTAATACTCTTCTACTGATCTTTCAATTCTTTCAACCCATTCTGTATCAGCCCTCCTCTGATCATATACCTCTGATGCAGACTCGGTTCTGATTCAGCCTTGATACTTACATGCTGTAATCAACTCAGATAACCAACAACATGTAATAGGGAAAGCAATAAATCATGCTAGCACCCACAATGTAAGTCAACATTGAAATAAATCTCATGCTAGCAATCACATGCAAGGAAAGAAAATTCAATCTACCCCGCTCATTCTCTTCTATCTCAGTCTAAAGGATCTATCAGCTCTGATTATCTCCTCCTAAAGAATCTATGGCTCTGATACCACCTGTTGTGGGGACCCGGACGCTAATCATCTTCTTAATCATCGTTGGGATTTAATTATCAGTTCTCATAAACAGGGTCTAAAAATATTTTTTCTTTTTAAAATATAAATGCGGAAGGTAATGGAATCTCAATAACATACATCTCTGTATAACAACTACAATTCAATAGAAAAGTACAATACTGTACAACCTAAGTCTAAGGTTTAGTTACTAAGTTCAAGTAACAAAACAAGTCTACAGTAAGTCCGGAATCACCACGCTATCTAGTCCAGCTTCTTTCTCATCTTGACCCTGATCCAGCCCCACCTGTTGTCATGCACACATACAAAAACAAGACAACAGCCGGATAACTCCGGTGAGAATAAATCCCAGTATAAAACATGGTAAGCATGTATACAAACAATCTAAATCATAAAACATGCTATCATGAACATATTCAAAGTAATAGACTTCATAATCTATGAAATCAATTCAAAATAAGCATGCAACTCAATTCAGATAAACATGCAATTTAAATTAAATCATACAAACATGCTATCATACTGAAAGCAAGAAACATGGGTTTCATAGTCTATGGAACCACATCTCTAAACACATGCGGTTCTAGTCAATTCATGTCTAGACTCGACTCAACTATAACTCTAGGGATCCCGGTATGAATAAGACGTCAATGGCTGTCACCTACTCTCCAATCGGGGTGACTGTACGTCTTATTCTTAGACTTCGGTGCTAGCTGTATCGAATATCTGCACTCGGTCTAGATCTGATCCGAAGCGTCAATACCACCGAACGTCTAGCTTTTGGCCGGTTCTGCCAAAAGACTTTCTATCTTAAATGCTATGCATATCAATCTGTAAACAAAGCATAATCATATTCATATCTGAACATGACAATAATCTCATAAACTTAAATACAATGCTCTATTCAAAACATAAACATCGCAAAGTATAAACAACAGTCTAGTATGTGATTTTGTTGGGAAACTCAAATGAAATCTGATTTGAGTTGTGTCTTCCCAAATATCACATGAATTATACCTTTGTCGTCCCGGTCTGACGAAGACGAAGTCTTGTATTCAAATCTGTCCATATCAATCTGAAATGACAATATTGAATACACTGTATCAGTGAATAACTCAATATACAATCTGTTCTGATCAATACTCAATTCAGTATGCAATCTGATCAATATCTGAACCAGATACAATCTGAGTCATATCAATAATATCACAATCTAATCGAAATCATATCTGAATCTGATCAATCTAACTCAACTGATGTTTCGACAGTATACTAATACAATCTGAATAACTCCGTCAATCTGAACATCACAAATATAATACTGGCACTCATAATCTGAATACCGATATATTCAAAATCAGTAATACACCATTCTGATATCAAAATCCCAGTCAATATCTTTCGAAAATCATAATAATTACAGAAACAATCTGTTCTTTAATCTGTCTTCAATTCTACAATGTCTACGGTAACAGAAACACCATTTCGGAATCATATTCAATTCTGACAATATCATAAATTCAAATCTTGTCTAAACGTAACAAAACTTACGTCCTTGTGTAGCTCGTGTCGAGAGGAACTCAATACCGGGTTCAGATTCAAATTCTGCTAAACGGATATCGTACGATTAAATCTTTAACCAAATATTGCTTAAAGGACTTTCTGAGAATTATCCTTGATTCTTTCGGCTGATTTTGAGGAAGAGATGACAATATATATATATCCCAAGTGCATGCCAAGATACGTGGCACCCTCTCAAATTTTTGCCCATTTCTCTCAAAATTACGAAAATGCCATTGCCTCCAATAATTACGAAAATGCCATTGCCATCCAATAATTACGAAAATGCCATTACCATCCAATAATTACGAAAATGCCATTTCCCTCAAATAATTACGAAAATGCCATTCAATAATTTAAATCAATTATTTAATTTTCGGGTTCTCACAAAAATGATGACATCTCAGGCCTTACATGTAAGGTGAGAGGGAGCCGAAATAAAAAGAATGAAATTTTATTCCTAGACTAAAAGTTGGAGATGTAAGGAGAGGAGGAAAGTCAGACGAAAAGTCTTGACGACTGCACAATGAAAATGATCGGTGTACTCCCGACTTTTAACCACTTGAGCTTATTTTCCTCCTTCTCGACACCCTTATCTGCACTTAAGAATCGAATAAAGTTCAAATTATGGTTGGTGATAAATGGACACGGGGATGCATGCTAGTGAGACTTGTATTGACGTGTTAATTGAGTGACTCGCATGATTTGATAATTGATCTATTTGAAGTACGAATGACTAGACCCATCATGACACACACACACGTTCAAATTAGTGTCGAGATTTATGTGTAGATGAGAATGAGTATTCGTTTGTGATTTGACTTGATTATGATTTGTACGTGAGAAAGTCCACTGAGGCATGAGCATAAAATTTGTTAACTCACCATTGATATTTAATTGTGTTAGTTATTTTTTGTTTGAGTAATTTTGTGGTTGTTGAGTTTGTTTAGTATCTCGTGCATTAACCTATTTTACTTGAGGGCAAGCAAAAGGTTAGTATGAGGGGGTTGATATGTGTCGTTTTTACGTATTTTATTGCATTAGTTTTAGTTGTGTTTGCATTGTGCATGCATGCATTTTAGTTACATGTTGTTTATTTTTGAGCGAAAATTTGCATTCTATCATATCTCACTGGGTTGTGACGAATTTGCAGGGAAAAGTGACCGGAAAACCAAAGATGGAGCAAAGTGTACAAATGAGGGAGCAACCGACAGAATGAGTGGCGCCCGAGTGGTAGTTTTCTACCGCACGGGCGCGAAAGGTGACCAAGGCAACAGAAAGGTCGGCGCTCGAGCGGTAGTTTTCTACCGCCCGAGCGCGATAGCCACTCACCCCAAGCACTTCGACAGAAAGGTCGGCGCTCGAGCGGTAGTTTTCTACCGCCCGAGCGCGAATGCTGCACTTCTCAAGGAGATTCACAGAATGTGTGGCGCTCGAGCGGTAATTTTCTACCGCCCTGAGCGCCACCTATTTTTGGCAAGATTTCATGCTCGATTTCTTACCTTAGTTGGAAGGATGGCTGGAATGGAAAGGGGGATTTGTCGACTTTTGAGCATTATTCAGACGGATTTGCAGGAGCACAAGGAGTTTTTGGAGAGCCTTTGCACTTGGATTGAAGATTCGACGGTTTCCGGGCATCGTTCTTCGCAGATTTCGTCACGTCTCGTATTTCTAGTTTATTTTCCGTTGTTTAAATATTGTTTTGCTTATTTTCATTATGAATTCTAGTAGCTAATTTTAATATTTGTTGGGATAACAGGGGATCCTACCCCAAACTTTTAGTTGGTTAATTTATATTCCGGTTTGTGATTTATTCTTGATTATTCCACGATTTTTATTGTGTCGTTGAGCGTAGCTAACTTTAACGACAACTTTAACGAGTGAGTTCGAGAGAATAACTAGTGATAGGATCGAGTGGTATAATTCGCGGATCTACAATTTACATAGATATATGAAATTGGATACGTGCCGATAGTCATAGTCCTTAGGGTCGAAAACTAGGGGGTTTCATAAATCGAAATGCGATTCATTCTTGATAAATAATTAAAGACATTTAATTACTTCATTGAGTGAATTAATTTGGCATAGCTCGAGAGAGTGTGTTCAATTGAATAGGAAATCCTGTCGGAAGCGTAGAACACAATCGGACGAATTAATTAATTAATAAGGGGTAGGTGAACCAGAATTCCCAACAAATTCTTTTATCATTTGAAATTTAATCAATCGATTTAAGAGTCATATTTTATCATTTAATCTTTGAACTTGTTTATTTGATTTTCTTGCATTTTAGTAGTTATAACACAACAAATCACCTTTCGTCGCTAAAGTTTTAATAACTAAAATAATAATTGTTAAATACAGTCCTCAGCGGAACGATACTCGTATTCACATACACTATACTATTACTTGACATCGTGCACTTGCGATTACATTTTGAGCATACAAAATCATATTTTCTTGGGAAATTCATAGTGCAAGTTTTGCTCGATCAATTTCAGAGAAATGGTCAGAGTAAACGGAATGTTAAAATAGAGTATATCAGATTGTGATTTTTATTGATCTTGTACTTATGGAAGATTATACCATGAGCTATTTCACATATAATTACTGAGAGACAGATAGCCAGAGTGGACTATCCAGGTATTGGAAGATATCCAGGGAGCTATAGTACTGGATGGTAGCACTAGTTGATATGATATAGTGTCACAGTATGAATTATTGTGTGATGATAGCTATCAAATTTTCAGATGAGTAATGAGATAGTTACAGACGCGACATTGTATAGTGAACTGCAGATTTCTTTGTATAAGGATGATATCTCGGAGATACCTGAGATAGGATCTGATACGGTCAGACATACGGCAAAGAAAATGTAGCTAATTCAGAGTGAATGAAAACAGGTCAGAATGAACAGATTAAATAAACCAACGTCGGATGATGACGATTAGTATTTGAAGCCGCAGATTTAATACATCCTTGATTGGGATAAACCGATTCGATAACAGCTGAGGTCTTGATTTGTTATGAGCTGTAGATTGGTATATATGGATGTCGTATAGCCAGTATTGTGAGATTGATTATGTCAGAGTTATTTTAAAGAATATTATGATATTATACTTCTTGCATTCGAATTCAAGATTGGAATCAGAAATCCTTAAAAGAAAGATATTTCAGAACTAAGATTATTCTGTTGTTGAAAACACAGTAAGATTTTCAGAATAGCAAAGAGATTATTAGAAAGACAGAATCTGATATGAGATTGCGATTTCAGAGTGGATTCATTGAGATAAGTTTCTGATTTAAACTCTGTATACATTTCTTCTGATATATCGGAAGTGATTACTTGCGAGTTCGAGGACGAACTCAGATCTAAGAGGGGGAGAAATGTAAGGCCCGAGATTTGAGTTTGATACTTTTGAATTGAATTATATTAATAATAAGGAACGCAAGAACAAATGTGGAGAAACGATGTTGCAAAATTGAATATTTTGAAAAGGTGACACCGCACCCGCGCCAAGAAATATACCGCACCCGTGGTGGAGTGGCAGTAGGGTGGGAAGCTTTTACAGTAATGAAACCGCACCCGCGGTTGGAATGGCACCGCACCCGCGGTAAAAATGATACCGCACACGCGGTCGCTGTTCTGGAATTTGGAACGTAGGCCGTGAGCTTAGCGCACCCGCTGTCTCAAGTATAGCGCACCCGCGGTGCAACGTGCAGAATGGAAAAATGAACCATGTGTCCCTTGCATGCAATTTTAGGTGCTTAGTCTTCATTTTGGGTGGAGATTTCGAGAAAAGAACCAGCAAAAGCTTAAGAATTTCCCCAAGTTCTTCCTAACTTGAATTGTTGGTTTCATGAGATCCAACCGACCGATTCTTGAACAGAGCATAGATTCTTGATCCTCTTTACAAGAGCTTTAAAAGGATGTAAGTATCCTCATATTTCAGTATGTTTTGAAGACTAGATGTTGGAGGAAATTGGATATGATTGAGATTATATGTTCTTGTGATTTTAAGCAACGTTTATTCGCAACCGGATCGAGAAATGGGTACATTATGCGATTATTATGAACTTCCAGCATGTTTGAGTTGAATTATACAGACTGTGATCCTTGTAAATTGAGGTTGTTCAGGATTATGATTTATTGTTGTTGAGTATTATTGTTTGAATTGACCAGTATCGAGAAATAATGTCGATAGGTCGTCGAATCGTATCAAGATTGATTATTGATTCGTATACATGTTGACTAGGAATTGGGGGTTGATTATTGTTATGTGTTCTGGATATACTAAACAGTATATATTTGAAGTCAGATTGAAGAACGGACTGTTTATACAATTGTTATGAATTTCTGAAGAGATATGACAGAAATTGTACAGAATTGATATTATAGAGACTGTATTGTGATACCGTTGAAACATCAGTTGATTTATATTGATCAGCTTCAGTATTGATTAAGATTGTACTGTTATGTCGTTGATATTAATCAAATTGTAAATTTGGTTTGGGTACTGATCATAACAGGTTTTGAATTGAGTCACATACTGATATTGTATTCATATGATTGTTATTGCCAGACTGGGTATGAACAGATTGGAATACCAAACTTCTTCTTCGTCAGACCAGGAATACAAAGGTATAATTCATGTTTTGTTTGGGGAGATACAACTCAAATGAGATCTAATTTGAGTTTCCCAACCAAAATCACATACTAGAATGGTTATTTATATTATGATTTGTTTATAGAATTTGTATTCGAATATTTAGAGATGTTTATGCTTTGTTTATAGATTGATATGCATTGCATTTAAGATAGGAGAGTCTTGACAGAACAGTCAGACTTCTAGACGTTCGGTGATATCGCAGCTTAGGGGAAGATCACCTCACCTATTGTAGATGTCGATACAGATCAGACCGAAGTCTAGGAATAAGACGTAGAGTCACCCCGATTTGGAGGGTAGGTGACAGCCATTGACGTTTTATTCACACCGGGATCCCTAGAGTTAGAATCGAGTCGAGTCAAGACATGATTTGATTTGACTAGCATGTTTAGATTGATTGGTTCCTAGATCAAGGAATCCATTGTTATTACTTGCATGCTTATTTTATTGTGAGTTCAGAGAATTTGGGAACCATTGTCATTGCATGCTTATCTGATTCAGTTTCACAGACCATGGAACCTATTGTTATTGATTTTATGCATGATAGCATGCTTTATGATTTATATGGCGTTCATGCATGTTTATCATGTTTTATACTGGGATATTTATATCTCACCGGAGTATCCGGCTGTTGTCTTGTTTTGTATGTGTGCATGACAACAGGTGGGACAAGATCGGGGTCAAGAAGATGATGAGAGAAGACGAGTTTAGCGTGGTGATTCCGGACTTATTGTAGACTTGATTTAATACTTGAAATTTAGTAGTTAAACCTTAGATTAGTTTGAGTGAGTAATGTACATTATTGTACTTTTATACTGAGATGTATATTAGATTGATGTCATTACCTTCCGCACTTGTATTTTAAAAAGAAAAATTTTTAGACCCTGTTTTATCTTAATTGATAATTAAATCCCAAAGATGATTAAGAAAATGATTAGCGTCCGGGTCCCACATTATATGTGTTGCACACTTCTTCAAACTCTCGTAAATGCATGTATGGATTTTCAGAATCTTAGCCATGAAAATTGGGTAAAAGTTGGATAATACCAGGCTTAAAATTGAAATGAGATGCATCAGGGGGAAAAACTAGACATGAAGGTGCACTAGTACGTGTAGGATTCATGTGATCTCTAAGTGTTCTTCGTCTATCATGATCATGTTGAGATTGAATTTCATCTTCATTTTCTTGGATTGGTTCTTCCGCCTTGTTTTGTAAAAATAAAGGGTTATTTCGAATGAGTCGACCACTAAGTGTACGTGACCAAATGCTCATGCAAATGCAAATGCAAAAGAATAAAAACACACAAAAGCAATAAAAATTCAAATAAAGAAAAATAAACTATAAAGGAAATTAAATACACTTGAAATTAAATTATACTTCCCCGACAACGGCGCCAAAAACTTGTTGCGACTCTGATTGTTGCACTCCCAAGAGCAGGTTGTCCACAAGTAGTATAATTCGGTGAGTCCGATATCCACAAGGAAGCTAAGGTAATTACAAGTCCACTACAATGTCTTTTTGTTTTGTTTTGTTTTTGTTTTTTTTAATTTTAATTGTTTGAATCTTTAATGGGTAAATTTTAATTGTTCAAATTTTAATTTAAGTAGTTGAGATTAAAGGATCCACTCTTGGTATTTTAATAAAGTTAACATCAACGAACAATATTGAAATCCACTTAATAAAATGGTTTCAATATATTAAATAATCATATTTATATTATATTATATATTATTATCTTATAAGTATATAATATATACCAAAACTTATAAATGTGGTCAAGTATTTATTATGCTATATATATTTGTAAACACTAAATCAAGGTTCCTACTTTAAATGGTTGGTAAAACCAAACTAACATTTAAATGGTACCAAGAAATTAATATTATGATATATTCATATATAATAAATCAAGGCATCCACTTTAAATGGTTGGTAAAACCAAACTAACATTTAAATGGTTCCAAGAATTTAGTGTAACATATAGCAACAATAAATCAAAACTCCCACTTATAAGTAGGGTATAAAAATACTTAAAGAAATAAATATAACATAAACAATAAATAAAGATTAAATAATATAAAACATAGATTCTTACCTTTTAGTAACCTTATTATCATGCCAAGAGTTTCACCTTTTCATCTCAACTTTAGGAAGTTAGCTATTCATTATTCAAAGTGTAAAACTTTGAGTATGAAATTATCCTGCTAATGATATTTAAATGAAGAAATAAATGAAAAATATATAGATAAATATTATGAACTCAAAGGTTTGTTCATAGAATGAGAGATATCTCAATACATTACAATGCACCCCTATTTATAGCCAAATTTGGGGAGACAACCAGAAATAAAATATTATTTTTTAACACAAATGTCTTCATTGGTGTTCCAAGTTATTATATTATATTACACATCACTTTTGAAAATCTTCTTCTCCGAATTTGCTTCTTCACATAAAAAGAAACATGTGGATAATTGAGTTGCCTAGTGGTGGTATTTTTTTCAAACCATTTGACCAAGTAATTTGAGAGATATGGTCAAAATACTAAAGCATGGTAAAACTGCCACTCCTTTGGTAACTTTATTTGTTGATTAATTTGATCCCACATGTGAGAAGATTTTTATCTCATGCTTGCCATAGATATTAAAATCAACTTTTTACAGGTCCAAGAATCATCTTAATCCCATTTGAAACTCTAAGTTTATTCTTGTTTTATCGAACCTGTAAAAAATAGTAAAAACTTGTAATTGCACAACAACTTATATTTTATACAATTTATTATAAAACATATAATATTTAAACATTTAATAAAACAAAAACTATATATTTATATTATAAAACATTTAATTAATGTACAATTTTTATGTTTATCAGTGACCGTGTGGGGACCCGGACGCTGATCTTTCTTCTTAATCATCTTTGGGATTTAATTATCAATTAAGATAAACAGGGTCTAAAAATTTTTCTTTTTAAAATAATGTGCGGAAGGTAATGGAATTATGCTATTATACAAATCTGTATAGTAATACAAATCTTGTACAATATTTATCTAGTTCAACTACTATAATCAAGTAATAACACCTACTCTATAACAAGTCCGGAATCACCACGCTAAACTCGTCTTCTCTCGTCATCTTCTCGACCCCGATTCTGCCCCACCTGTTATGCACACATACAAAACAAGACAACAGCCGGATAACTTCGGTGAGAATAAATCCCAGTATAAAACATGGTAAACATGCATATACACAAAGTAAATCATGAATTATTCTCTCATGAATAAAACTAAACGCAATAAGTTTCATAATCTTTGAACTCACATCAAATAAGCATGCAACTCGAATCTGGTAAACATGCAACTCAAATCAAATCATAAAAACATGCTATCATGACTGAAAGCAATAAAAATGGGTTTCATAGTCTATGAAACCACATCCATAAACGCATGCAGTTCTAGTCAAATCATGTCTAGACTCGACTCCATGCTGACTCTAGGGATCCCGGTGTGAATAAGACGTCACTGTCTGTTACCTACTCTCCCAATCGAGGTAACACACGTCTTATTCCTAGACTTCGGTCATATCTGTATCGAATAATCTACAATCGGAGGGTGTCTGCTCCTATGTAACGATACACTGAACGTCTAGAGGTATGACTGTCTGTCAAGATTCTCCTATATGAAATGAAATGTATTTAAATCTATAAACAAAGCATAATCATATCAAAACATAAACATTAATCTAGTATGTGATTTTATTGGGAAACTCAAATGAGATCTGATTTGAGTTATGTCTTCCCGAATATCACATGAATTATACATTTGTCGTCCCGATCTCACGAAGACGAAGTCTCGAAGTCGAATCTGTCCATATCAATCTGATAATGACAAATCACATAAATACAATATCAGTATATATCTCAGTTCAGAATCTGTTCTGATCAATACTCAAATCGGTATACAATCTGATCCCAGTCAACAATATAACAATGAATCTCAATCAATATCATATCTGATCAATCTAAATCAATACTGATGTTTCGACGGCATAACAATACAATCTGAATAACCCCGTCAATCTGAACATCCCAAATATAATACCAGAACTCATAATCTCAATATCGGTATATTCAAAATCAGTAATACACAATTCTGATATCAAAATCTCAGTCAATATCTTTCGAAAATCATAACAATTACAGAAATAGTCTATTCTTTAATCTGACTTCAATTCTACAATGTCTACGCTAGTAGAAACACCATATCCGAATCATATTCGATTCTAGCAACATCATATTTTCAAAACATCTCAAAACGTAACAAAACTTACGTCCTTGTGTAGCTCTTGGTGAGAGGAGCTCAAAACCGAAATCGGATTTAAATTCTGATAGACGGTTCACACGGAATCTAAATTTTAAAGAAAATAAAAGCTTGAGAATTTCCATGGAAGCTTTCGGTTTTCCTCATGCAATTCTGAATTTTTAAAGTGCACAATGACACGTTCAAGGGGTGACCAAGACAATTGTCCCACTCAATTTTCCATATTTGCACTTTAGTCCCTCAACTTTTCACTAATTGCAAATTGGCCCCCGCTCAATCTTTTTAATTCAATTCAATCCTAAATAATTCCATTTCAATCCTAAATAATTGCAAACATCTTGGAATATAATTCAACACTCCAAAAGTTTCCAATTACATACCCTCGGAGTAAAATAATATCATCTTTATTATCTCGGGCCTTACATTTCTCCCCCTCTTAGATTTGAGTTCGTCCTCGAACTCATAAACAATCAATTCAGAGATATCAGAAGAAATGCATAACAAAGTTTAAACCAAAACTCAAATATCTGATTACAGTCTGGAATAAGAATTTACTAAGTATAATGTCATAATACTTCTCCAGTCCTTCTGACAGAATCAATCTCACATTACTGGCTTTACAACATCCGTATAAACCAATCTACAACTCATCATATATCAGTACTATCTGCTGTTATCAAATCAGTTTATCCCGATCAAGGACATATACCATCTTCAGCTTCAAGTACCAATCGTCATCATCTGACGTTGGTTTCTTAAGTCTGTCCATTCTGAACTATCTTCATCTTCCTTCTAATTTTCTTCAAAAGAAATCTGTAGTATTCACCGTATACTGTCTTGTCTATAACTATCTCATTACCCATCTGATAAGCTGATAGTTATTGTCACACAATGATAATAAGTCATATCAATTAGTGCTAACATCCAGCACTCTATAACTCTACCAAAATCTTACAATATCTGGATAAAATATTCTGACAGTCTGTCAATCTGTGAAGAATCTAAAAGAAAGCTCATGATATATTCTGTCACAAGTACAAAATCAATCAAAATTCACAATCTGATATATTCTGCTGTGGCATTCTGATTACTCTGACCACTTCTCTGACATCGATCTGTGTCATTTGGTCATGTTTGTACATCATCTTGTACAAACTAATAATATATAGATTGAACAATCTGTCAATCACAATCATATTATATCACAATCTATAGAAAATGGCGGTAATTTCATTACGAAAGCCATAGAAATGTACTCCCATTTCTATTTAGAACTATACAATTCTGTTTCTTTCTGTTTTTTCTGTTAGCGATTCAGACATATCAGTACAATTTCTGCAAACATTTCAATACAAATTCGGTCATAGCTAATCTAATCTGTCTACATCAAACTATCTGCTCAAATATAACACATTCTCAATCATCAAACTAAAAACTGAATCCACCACGGTACATTTCTGACCCTATCTGTGATTTCAGACTTGGACTATTCGGTATAACAATCAGTTAATAACATAAATGAAAGAAAATATACCTACCTGGTATTCGGCTCTGATTATCGATATCAAACTTTGCACATCTGACATCATAAGATAATCAGTCTCATACAAAACACAAAATCACATATCCGTTATTCGGCTCTGATTATAAAAATCTAGTTCTGAACATTCTGATCACATTCCTGAATTACTGTAACTCTCGAATTCAGCTCTGATTCGGTTGAAACTGTATATACTCTCGCTGGTTCACAATAATCTGTAGCATATACGGATTCAAAACAATAGTAATATCAAATCAGAGACGAAATATCAATATCCTATACAGATCTAGTGAGTTCAGTGAACTCATAAAACAAGGATTTCTGGTAAATATCTTCATGTCATTCTGATCAACTGTTATATCTCATCTGCAAATAAAATATGCTCCCCAAAACCATATAAGATGTCTCAAATACTGATTTAGAACAATAACAATACTCAGCAGATATAAAACAACAGTCAAATAAAATAATCTGCCAAATCAGACAAAATGCATTTCTGACAATTCTGACATTTCTGAAATTTCTGATCTCATATCTTTCATTCACTGATCATAAACGCAACTGTGTCAAAGTCAATCTGTATACTAACTTCAGATAACGCATATTCTGAATACAATCTGTTTCAAACAGGATTCTTATCTGAATAATTACTGTATACAATCATTATAGTTCTCAAAATATTCAATACAATCTTCAGATATTCTCTTCAATCAATCAAATGCTGGAAATATATCAAAATCTCACAGATATAACAAGCATAAAATCATCAGAACATCTCTGAATATACTGAAACATGCCAAAGAGCAACACTAAATCAGATGTAACTCCTGGTCGGTACTCTTTTACTGATCTTTCAATTCATTCTGTATCATTCTGTACATTCAATGTTATTCTAGGCTGAATTCTAAAACAACAATCAATATCTGATATGATTTCAATTCTGAAATCTATCTTTCTGATATAAAGCAATTCTAAAATCTTATCTGGGCAATATCAGTTAATTTGTCTATCATTGACAAATCTGCCAATGCTATGCTCGATTTCAGTAAAGCTACTGAATACATAGGGATGCAATCTGCTCCTTTCTGTATTAATCGAGTCATATACAATACAGATATCAAAGGAATTCTAAATCTAGAATCCTTATCGTGGTATCTCCACTGATCAGTCATCTCTGATCTGACTCTTACCATTTCTGGAAAAAATTCTACAATATGTCTGTACTTGTTCCGCATATACATATCAATAATGCGTTCAAATCAGAAAACACAAGTACATCATAATCTATTTCTATTTCATTCTCATCTTACTGAAGTATACAATATATACAGAAATCTCTGATATCAACATTTCCTCAACAAGCAAGGACATCAATACTACAGTACATACAAACCCAACAGATACAGCATATTTCCATGCAACTCAGTCAAAGATATTCTTAACAAATGCATTAGTATATATCAATACATATGCAATAGAATCATAAAGACCTGTTGTGAATTCTGGATCTGTGTTTTCAATTGAACTCTGTTCCCTACAATCTTCAGGAACGCTTCTAGGGACAGAATTTAGCAAAGTGTCTCGGCTGTCCACAAATATTGCATCTACCAGTCACTCCCTGGCATTGCTCGGTGGGATGTCTCCCTCCGCAACTCCTGCAATACACTCCAGTATGGCTTGGACCAGAAACACTGGAGCTAGATGAACCACTTCCTATTTTCTAAATGGTTTCTTCCGAGCTTTCAGCAAATCTTTCTTTCCACTCATACTGCCTCGATCAAATCGGAGAGGGGATTGCTGTGTCAGGGGTTGTTTCACACACAACCTCCCTAGCTGTCTAATCAGACTCGCCTCAGCTCTCTTCGCTCTACTCAGGATGTCAGAAAAATGGTAAGGTCGCTGCAGATTCATAAATGCAACTACCTCCGAATTCAACCCTCTGATGAACTGATTTACTATAGCTTCATCATTTCCAGCTATCTGAGGAGCAAAATGCAGTAGAGTAGAGAATTTGGTGGTATATTCATCAATATTCAACTGACCTTGGCTCAAATTCTCAAACTCTGCTTTCTTGTCCTCTCGGTACGAAACTGAGAAAAATCGTCGATAAAATTCAGTTCTGAATATTTCCCACGAAATCACTGTACCTCTCTGTTCCCACATTCTTCTACTGGTAATCCACCAACTCCTGGCGGCTTCTCGTAACTGATAAGGTACCATTTTAACTCTCTGTTCATCTGTACAATCAAGTAAATCGAACAGTATTTCTATATCATCAAACCAGTTATGACAATCTTCAGATGTCTCGGTACCACTCATAATCGACGGCTGTAATAACTGAAATTCTCTCATCTTAGCTTCTATCTGAGTTTCTGATGCATCTGTCTGTTCAGTCGAAGTACTACCCCTTTCTGGAATCTGAATATCAAACAAATCAATACCCAAGCTATATAATCTGTCTCAGCCCTCCTCTAATCATATACCTCTGATTCAGACTCGGTTCTGATTCAGTCTTGGTAATTACATGCTGTAATCAACTCAGATAACAAACAACATGTAATAGGGAAAGCAATAAATCATGCTAGCACACACAATGTAAATCAACATTAAAATAATTCTCATGCAAGCAATCACATGCAAGGAAAGAAAATTCAATCTACCCCGCTCATTCTCTTCTATCTCAATCTAACTCAGTCTAAAGGATCTATCAGTTCTGACTATCTCAATCTAAAGGATCTATCGCTCTGATACCACTTGTTGTGGGGACCCAGACGCTGATCTTTCTTCTTAATCATCTTTGGTATTTAATTATCAATTAAGATAAACAGGGTCTAAAAATTTTTCTTTTTAAAATAATGTGCGGAAGGTAATGGAATTATGCTATTATACAAATCTGTATAGTAATACAAATCTTGTACAACATTTATCTAGTTCAACTAAGGTTCAACTACTATAATCAAGTAATAACACCTACTCTATAACAAGTCCGGAATCACCACGCTAAACTTGTCTTCTCTCGTCATCTTCTCGACCCCGATTCTGCCCCACCTGTTGTCATGCACACATACAAAACAAGACAACAGCCGGATAACTCCGGTGAGAATAAATCCCAGTATAAAACATGGTAAACATGCATATACACAAAGTAAATCATGAATTATTCTCTCATGAATAAAACTAAACGCAATAAGTTTCATAATCTTTGAACTCACATCAAATAAGCATGCAACTCGAATCTGGCAAACATGCAACTCAAATCAAATCATAAAAACATGCTATCATGACTGAAAGCAGTAAAAACGGGTTTCATAGTCTATGAAACCACATCCATAAACGCATGCAGTTCTAGTCAAATCATGTCTAGACTCGACTCCATGCTGACTCTAGGGATCCCGGTGTGAATAAGACGTTACTGTCTGTTACCTACTCTCCCAATCGGGGTAACGTACGTCTTATTCCTAGACTTCGGTCATATCTGTATCGAATAATCTACAATCGGAGGGTGTCTGCTCCTATGTAACGATACACCGAAAGTCTAGAGGTATGACTGTCTGTCAAGACTCTCCTATATGAAATGCAATGCATATAAATCTATAAACAAAGCATAATCATATCAAAACATAAACATTAATCTAGTATGTGATTTTATTGGGAAACTCAAATGAGATCTGATTTGTGTTATGTCTTCCCGAATATCACATGAATTATACCTTTGTCGTCCCGGTCTGACGAAGACGAAGTCTCGAAGTCGAATCTGTCCATATCAATCTGATAATGACAAATCACATAAATACAATATCAGTATATATCTCAGTTCAGAATCTGTTCTGATCAATACTCAAATCGGTATACAATCTGATCCCAGTCAACAATATAACAATGAATCTCAATCAATATCATATCTGATCAATCTAAATCAATACTGATGTTTCGACGGCATAACAATACAATCTGAATAACCCCGTCAATCTGAACATCCCAAATATAATACCAGAACTCATAATCTCAATATCGGTATATTCAAAATCAGTAATACACAATTCTGATATCAAAATCTCAGTCAATAGCTTTCGAAAATCATAACAATTACAGAAATAGTCTATTCTTTAATCTGACTTCAATTCTACAATGTCTACGGTAGTAGAAACACCATATCCGAATCATATTCGATTCTAGCAACATCATATTTTCAAAACATCTCAAAACATAACAAAACTTACGTCCTTGTGTAGCTCTTGGTGAGAGGAGCTCAAAACCGAAATCGGATTTAAATTCTGATAGACGGTTCACACGGAATCGAAATTTTAAAGAAAATAAAAGCTTGAGAATTTCCATGGAAGCTTTCGGTTTTCCTCATGCAATTCTGAATTTTTAAAGTGCACAATGACACGTTCAAGGGGTGACCAAGACAAGTGTCCCACTCAATATTCCATATTTGCACTTTAGTCCCTCAACTTTTCACTAATTGCAAATTGGCCCCCGCTCAATCTTTTTAATTCAATTCAATCCTAAATAATTCCATTTTAATCCTAAATAATTGCAAACATCTTGGAATATAATTCAACACTCCAAAAGTTTCCAATTACATACCCTCGAATTAAAATAATATCATCTTTATTATCTCGGGCCTTATAGACCGGCTCTAATATCATTCTGTCAGGCCTCGAGCTCGGGCCCGCGGCTCCATGACTGCACAATGGGCCCCTATAACAACTACTTTATATTCGCCCTTGTTTTACGAAAATGATTAACCCAAGTTGCAATATAAATCTTTCATTTTTAAGATGTGGGACAAGGGTATCACACAAATTGTATTAAGATTGTCTTCATGATAAATCAAAATCATTTAAATGTACAATTTATAAAACTGATTTTATATATTGTGTAATTACTAACATGTTCTTGTTGATTTTGTTATCTCATGCTTTGTAAAAACATGGACTTCATTTCTTGTTGAAGGTTATGCACCATATCTTGAATTTGTTTAACAGTGCCATTTTTTTGTACATAAGCTCCAACTTTTTATGGTGTAACTCCGAAGCCCATCCCACGCACTTTACCCCGAGCTTCCTTGCCAAACACAAGGCTAATTGCATTTAAGATTTAGTTGGACATTCTTGTAATTGTTTCTGCAAATAAAAAATATAATTTCTAAGAAAATAACAAATTTTGGTTGGTCATTATTTTTTTAGGATCTGATGCAAATAAAAAAACATAATTCTATAACCATTTAATAATGGCCCGAAAATTCGTGTTTGAAAATTTGCGGAAAATTTAAAACTTTCTTTTAAAATAATTAAAATGTCTCATTCACAACATAACTAATAAATCAAGTTTAATGTTTAAAAATAGCAGCGGAAGAAATTATTGTTTGCAAAGTAACAAGTTAAAGTAGTCCAATAACTGATAAAAATATTTGAGCATAACAAAATGGTAAATGCTGAAAATGAGGTCCTCGGGTTCCACTACTGCCGACCCAAGCTAGCTCATTGGTCCCTGCCCTCGGCCTCGACATCATCAGTACCTACAACAATCAAGTCTAGTGAGCCTAAAGACTCATCATGCATATATCGTAAATAACGAGTAAATAATATAATAAAGTTGTATGGGAGTAAAATGTCATGTCAGGAGGCATAATGTGAAAATAACTTATCATGAGCAATTATAATACGTGCATAACTGACTGAAAATCACAGTGAAAATGCTTGCTCCTTGGAGCCCTGTAATAAAATAGCATGTCATAAATTTTCTGTTGAGATTATGGTCTACGCAAGTGGCCCCTGCACTGAACTGAACTTAACTGAACTGAACTGAACTGACCGGTAACTGGCGACCGGGTGAAAAAATGAACGTCTGATCAGACTAATGCCACAGTATACTGGGTGGTACATAACTGAACTGACCGGTAACTGGGACCGGATAATACAATGCTGCCATGATAGTGAAATGGCCACAAGCAATATCGCATAAATCTCAAAAATGAATATTTTATATTTTTATGCACATAATATAATTAAATGGCATAATTAAACATCCTGTCTATTTTACCACATGGATTGGATCGTTCCTAGGCTCGCTGCGACCAAAATTTATCATGAAAAATATGCAAATGATTTTCTTGACCAAACTTTGTAATTGAATCCAAAAACGAGACAATTATGCCCAACAACTTCGTATTTAATCATGACTCCGTACCAACCCGAACCAATACCGAACCATCATTTAGTCATATTTAAAATACACTTAAAATGATGAAATAATGCTCCAAAAATGATAAGGGCCGAAATTTTGGGGAATGGAGTCCAAAACATGAAACGCTCTTTCGAGAGTCAATTTGGCACATCGCACCGTAATTTCCCATACGCCCTCAAAAATGATCCGAATCATGAACGGCCAAAAACATGACCTTCATAACTCAATGAGGCACTGTCCAGTCCAAGTCCATAGGCAAAAATCCAACCAAGAACTCGAACGAGCCACTGAACCGAAGCAGCAAGTTGCTGTCACAGAAATACTGCAGCTGTGCTTTGGTTTCCTTGTGTCGTTTGCGAGGCTAATGGCCATTGGTGCTTGAACCACCGACTAGAATCACTTACAAACATCCTAGGGAATGATTTGAACCATGGCTAAGGTCCATCGGCCAGCCGCAATTCGCACCACACCAGAAACCAACCGAAAGTCCCACCCGAGAGCACCCTTGCATGCGTGTGGTTTTTTGCTTCGTTTGTTGTCTCGTGTCGTTCTAGTGGCCATTTGATTGACCATGGCACGATCTAGACATCTAGAGGTATGGTTTGAACTTTGGCTAAGGGCCATATGCCAAACAAGATCCACACCATTCCACAAAACCGAATGTTACACTTGCTGTAAAATGAGAAGGCCGAAGGGGGAAGGGGCTTGTTCTTGTGTTTTGATTTAAAAACCAATGCAACCATGGACCAAGCCTCAAAAGGGCGACTTGGTCACGTCTTAGATATGCTAGGGAAGGGATCAAACCAGGGTTATAGCCCCAATAGCCAACCTAGGATCGAACCATCCTTAGACAAACAAAACAGAATTTTCGAACTCCAATTTCTGCACTATGGTGAGGTTGCTGTCATTTCGTTTTCCAGCAAGCATGGGGGCTGAACTAATGGATCAACGTGGTCCTAATCCATCATATTACATGTCTAGATGCAGCATAGGGAGCCTTGAATCGAACCAATACCTAAAACAATGGAAACAAGCCAACCTGTGAAGCATGAAATGGAGAAGCCGAAATTTTGCACTCATTTTTCGAAAATAGTATGGAAAGATTTCGGTTTTTATTGAAAGATCATGATCATGTAGTGCTTAAAATTCATAATACAACTTGATTGAAGAGCAAGGAAGAAAATATGCATGCCTGGATTTCGTTTTGAAAAGAAAACGAACTGAAACGCAACGACGCGGCGCGGAGGAGACGGAGCGTTTTTCTTTCTTACTTGCTACACGATTTCTATCTTGTTTCTGGCTAGAACCTCTCGATTTTTTTCTCTCAAAATTTCTCTGAATTCGGTGATAAGGGAGGGGAATGGTGGTTAGGAGAGTGAGGGGAAGGGGTTGCAATTTAAAAGGGGTTCAAATGCATGACCAAGTCTTGCTCCCTTTTTGAATTTGAAAAGGATGATATCAAATATTTCTTGGAAGGATATTAGAGGTGACCGATTCTTCATGTCATCACAGGGTTAGGATAATGATCTAGTATTAATAATTAAGGGTGATTAATAAATGAAAAGATTATCATGCTAAGGGATGACAAGGAAAGGGTCAAAGGTGAGTTGGCAACAAAATTGATTAATCATCTAAGGGGCCGAAAATTAAACAATTAAATGGAGGGGAATATTGTTTAGTTAGTAAATTTTTAAACCTTAAGAGCCTTACCTATCCTTTAAATAATTTAGTGAATTAACCCCTTAATTATGAAACCTAAATGAACTTATTTCCTACTTACGTCAAGTTGCTTAAATAATTCCTTAAACCTCCATTTAACTTAAATCAACTTATTAGCTAGCTAAAAATAAACTCTGGGAATGATTTCTTAAATCTTAAATTTTATCTCAAAGTTGCAACTCCAGTCCGGCATCTCTGAATTAACTGAAAAGATTAAAATTTAAACTACTGCATAAAATAATAACTTTAAAGAAAAGCATTTAAATACTCATGCAATAAAAATCATTTTAATTTAAAATACAAGAATTATGCATGGCTTATACGTAGTCTAATTTACGGGTTCTACAACTCTCCCTCCCTTAAAAGAAATTTCGTCCTCGAAATTAAAACTTACCGAATAACTCGGGGTAACGACTTCTCATCTTTGGCTCAGACTCCCATGTAGCTTCCTCCTCTGAATGGTTGAGCCATTTGACTTTCACTCGCTTAACCAGCTTGTTCCGAAGCTTCTTCTCCTGTCTGCCTAAGATCTGCACTGGTCTCTCCTCATAAGATAAATTCGGAGTCAGCTGCAACAGCTCAAAGTTCAAGACATGCGAAGGATTCGCCATATACTTCCTCAGCATAGAGACGTGGAACACATTGTGCACTCCGGCCAGATTCGGCGGAAGAGCCACATGATAAGCTAGCCTCCCAACTCTGTCGAGGATCTCAAATGGTCCAATGAATCTCCGACTGAGCTTCCATTTCTTCCCAAATCGCATGACACCTGTGGGGACCTGGGCTCTAATCGATTCAATCTGGGATTAAATGGATCTGTGAGAAAATGTGGGTCAAATTTTTCTCTTTTTAACATTAATTCTAATGTTTATTAAATCAAGCACAAGAGAGTTCTATGTTTTATTTACAACATAAAATACATGTCTCATTCTAATACATCGATCCAAACTAGTGTAAAGTTTAATACAAACCATAACTACAAATAATACAAGTCTAGTAAGAGCCACTAGTCATCTTCTGCGCCCGTAGTCACCACGCTATCTCGAACTCATCTCTGTCATGACCCAGATCCTGCCCCACCTGTTGTTATGCACACATACAGACATAACAACAGCCGAAAACTCCGGTGAGAACGAATCCCAGTATAAAACATGTATACATGCAGACATAAAATCATGAATCATGCCATAAAAACTATAATAATGGGTTCCATAGTCTATGAAACCAATCTATATAAGCATGCAATGCAAATCAAATCATGTCTTGACTCAACTCGACTCTACTCTAGGGATCCCGGGGTGAATAAGACGTCACTGTCTGTTACCTACCCTCCCAATCGGGGTAACTGTACGTCTTACTCCTAGACTTCGGTCGTGTCTGTATCGAATGTCTACAATCGGAGGAAGTCTGCTCCTATGCATCGACACACCGAACGTCTAGTTTTGACAAATTTGTCAATGACTCTCCTATCTCAATGCTTGAATATAAATATATAGACAAGGCATGATTATATCAAGAGATTTGAATATAAATCTATAAACAAATCCAATTCATATCAAAGAGATAAACAATAACAAATCTAGTATGTGATTTTGTTGGGAAACTCCAATCAAATTTGATTCGAGTCGTATCTTCCCCACAATCACATGAATTATACCTTTCGTCGTACAATCTCTGTCGATGTCGAAGTCTCGCTATCAGAGTTGCCAATACAAATATGAAATGGCAATGTAGAGGAGTACCATGTCACAATACCACTCAAAATCAAGTCTTATTCAATTCATATTCAATCTCGGTATAAATCAACGGCATAACGGCGTAATATTTCGATACCGGTACTCCACCAATAATCAGTACATGATCCACAAGTCATAACATCAATAACCACAATCATAATTTCCCAAAATCTGCATGTATACAACTCAAAACATGCTGGAAATTACTAGCAATAGCATACGGTGTCTGTTCTTCGATCTGGTTGCGCATACGCTATGCTTAATATGTCAAGAACACAATATAATCATCATATCATAATTCTTCCAACATATAAAATATAAATCATGTTGAAACTTAACCAAACTTACATCTTCTTGTAGCCTTCAAAGAGAGGAATCCAAATCTATATTCAGATTCAAGTTTTAATGTATAAATCTCACACAATCACAATTATAAATTTGGAAGAACTTGAGGAATTGTTGAAGATGCTCTCGGTTCTGAGTTATGAAAATGAGAAAGACTGAATCAGTACAATATCTATATATATATATGCCATGTGTCACAACAAGGAACAAAGGTGGATTTCTCACATGCAACACCGCGGGTGCGGTCACTCTTCACCGCGGGTGCTCTGTACCCACGGCATGCCTTTCATTTTCTGAAATTCGACGACCGCGGGTGCGGTCTCTCCTTGACCGCGGGTACGGTCTTGCTTCGAATAAATTTTCCTACCCCTACTGGACATCGACCGCGGGTGCGGTCTTGATTGCACCGCGGGTGCGGTGTGGTTTCGGCTCACCTTCAAAATTCAGAATTATATAACCGCGGGTGCGGTCTCTTCCTAAGTGCGGGTGCGGTCTATCTTGTACTCAAAACTCTAATTTCTCATGCCTTTTCTCCCCTCATTGCATGTCATGCATTCTCATATCTTTGAGTATCATATTAATGAAGACTAATGAATCCAGAACCTTACAACACCCTTCATAGGTTCTACCTTCACACAGAAATGGTCGCCAACTGCAAACCCTAGGTCTCTCCTTCTCTGATCTTCATAGCTTTTCTGTCGACTCTGAGCAGTCCTCATCCTATCACGGATCTTGACTACTACTTCGGCAGCCCGCTGAATAATCTCCGGACCCAACTCTGCTCTCTCTCCTACTTCATCCCGATGAACATGAGATCTACACTTGCGGCCATATAGTGCTTCATACGGAGCTATACCAATAGACGATTTGAAACTGTTGTTGTAGTTGAACTCTACCAGTGGCAAGTTTGACTCCCAACACCCAGAGAAATCAATCAAAAAAGAACGGAGAAGATCCTCCAAGATCTGGAAAACTCGCTCTGACGGCCCATCTGTCTGCGGATGGAAAGCTGTGCTAAACAACAACTTCGTACCCACTGCCGAATGCAAACTCTTCCAGAATGCGGAAGTGAATCTAGGGTCTCTGTCAGATACGATAAAAACTGGGATACAATGAAGTCGGACTACCTCTCGGATATACAACTCCGCATACTGAATCATGGTGAAAGTCATCTTAATGGGCAAGAAGTGTGCAGATTTGGTAAGACGATCTACAATCACCCAGATAGCATTTGATCCTCTGACTGGCTTCGGAAAACCGGTCACGAAGTCCATGGAAACATTCGTCCACTTCCACTCGGGAATGGGAAGAGGCTTGAGCAATCCTGCTGGTATCTGATGCTCTGCCTTCACTAACTGGCAAGTCAGACACTCGGATACAAATCGTCTGATGTCTTTCTACGTCCCAGGCCACCAAGACAATGACTGCAGATCTCGGTACATCTTCGTACTCCCTGGATGAATAGAGTACGGGGACATTTGGGCCTCTGATAGAATATCTGCTCGGATAGAACCACTGCTGGGAACCCACATCATGTCTCGCACAATACCGTCGCTGACTAGGATACAAGATACTGCCCTTGGCCTCATCTCTCTGCTTCCACTTTGCCAACTGTTCATCTGCTGACTGACCACTGCGAATACGGTCTAGAAGAGAGCACTGAATAGTAAAGGTAGATAGACGGGGAACTCTACCTCGAGCATAAGTCTCTAGAACAAACCTCTGCATCTCAGTCTGAAAAGGTCTCTGAATCGTCAAATGAGCCATCACTGCAACTTTTCTGCTCAATGCATCCGCAACTACATTAGCTTTACCCCGGTGGTAGCTAATGTCACAGTCATAATCATTCACAAGCTCCAACCAACGCCTCTAACGCATGTTCAGCTCCTTCTGCGTAAAGAAATACTTGAGGCTCTTGTGGTCGGTAAAGATCTGGAACTTCTCTCCATACAAATAATGCCTCCAAATCTTCAAGGCAAAAACTACGGCAGCCAACTCTAGATCATGGGTAGGGTAATTCTTCTCATTAGTCTTCAACTGATAGGAAGCATATGTTATCACCTTCCCATGCTGCATCAATACTGCGCCAAGACCGAGCTTCAAAGCATCGGTATACAGAACAAACTCACCGGGCCCTGACGGCATGGCCAAAACTGGTGCTGAGATAAGAGCTTTCTTCAAAGTATCGAAGCTCTTCTGAAAATCATCGCTCAACACAAATTTCACATTCTTCTTGGTCAATGTTGTGAGTGGAACGGCAAAAGAGGAGAATCCCTTAATGAACTTCCCGTAATATCCTGCTAGCCCAAGAAAACTGCGGATCTCTGATGCATTCTGCGGCACAACCCAATCTCTGACTACGGCAACTTTCGCTGGGTCTACCTCAATACAACTGCTAGAAACAATGTGGCCTAAGAACGTCACCTTCTCTAACCAGAATTCGCACTTACTGAACTTTGCGAATAACTTGTGCTTCTGCAAGGTCTGCAACACTGTGGTCAGATGTCTGCTGTGATCCTCCTGATTCTTGGTGTAGATGAGGATGTCGTCTATGAATACTATCACCAACTGGTCAAGATACGGCTGAAATATGCGATTCATGAGATCCATGAAGATTGCTGGCGCATTCGTCAGACCGAACGGCATCACAAGGAACGCGTAGTTGCCATAACGAGTCCTGAAACCAGTCTTGGAAACATCAACTTATCTCACCCTCAACTGGGGATAACCGGAACACAGATCTATCTTGGAGAATGTCGAAGCTCCCTGCAACTGGTCAAACAAATCCTCGATCCTTGGAAGTGGGTACTTGTTCTTCACTGTAACCCTGTTCAACTCCCGGTAGTCAATACAAAGCCTCATCGTGCCATCTTTTTTCTTCACAAATAAGACTGGTGCGCCCCATGGAGAAAAACTCGGGCGAGTGAACTCTTTATCTAGAAGTTCTTGAATCTGCTTCTTAAGCTCTGCCATCTCTGTCGGTGCTAGTCGGTACGGCGCTTTCGAAATCGGGGCCGTACCTAGCATAAGCTCAATAGAAAGCTCCACCTCTCTCTCGGGTGGCAAACCAGAGACGTCCTCAGGAAAAACTTCTAAGAAGTCTCTAACAATCGGAACATCTGTAGCTGACTGACTGGGTGCCTCGGGGACAGATACAAAAGTTGCTAAAAATGCCCGACACCCTCTATGAATGAGCTTCCTAGCCTTGACATAAGGAATAATGAGCGGTAAGGGGAAGTACTTGTGCGGCTCGAATAAGAACTGCGTCATTCCAGGCGGTCGGACTAGAACAGATCTCCGCTGGAATTCAATCAAAACTCTGTTCCGCAATAGCCAATCCATCCCTAGAATAATGTTAAACTCTGGCATCGGCAGTACGATAAGATCCGCATAAACAAGATTGCCATGGAGCTCATGATCTATGTCTCGCATCACATTGGTAGGTGCCATCTCCTCGCCAGAAGGCAATACTACTGAATAGGCTGCATCTAGCCCAACGGTCTTGACCTTGAGGAAATTAGCAAAGACCTCCGAAATAAATGAGTGAGTGGCCCCTGAATCTATCAAGGCCTTCTTAGCACAACCAGATATAAAAATTCTCCCTGTCATAAGCATGGTCTCCGGGTTCGTTTCCGTAGCATGGAGAGCAAAAACTCTGCCTTGGGTAGTCAGATTCCTCTGAGAGCACTGCATCAACATGTGGTCTGGACTGCCACACTTGTAACACTTTCCTGAGCCAAACATACATGCTCCAGGATGGCGGCGTGAGCACTTGGGACAAACTCGGTGCTCAAAAGTTCTCAGGGCTGGGCGTCCCTGCTGCTGCTGCTGATGACCTCTGTTTTTAGGTGGACAATGGAAAGGCCTCTTTTTCTGCTGCTGATGTTGCTGAGGAGGAGGGCGGTGTGGTACCTGGACTGGGCGCTTGCCCGGGCGGTCTCTCTCGATATCACGCTGATCCTGCTCTGCGGCTAGAGCTTTGGAGACGGCGACCTCATAAGTAGTAGGGTCAGACACCCTAACATCACGGCGCAAGATCGGCTGTAGACCCACCAGGAAATGCATCAACTTCGCTTTAGCATCATTCGCGATCAGGGGCACAAAATGACAACCCCTCTCAAACCTACGGATGAACTCCATAACAGTAAGATCTCCCTGTCTCAGGTTCATGAACTCAGTGGTCAACCTGGTGCGCACTTCCTCAGTGAAATATTTGGAGTAGAATACCTCCGTGAAGTGCGCCCAACTAAGTGTAGCCAAGTTCAAGGCTACTGATGCTCCTTCCCACCATAAGCGGGCATCTCCTCCGAATAAATAGGTAGCACAACGAACTCGGTCTGCATCTCCAAGCTCCATGAACTTGAAGATAACCTCGAGGGACTTGATCCAGCCCTCGGTAATCATGGGATCAGATGTCATTGAAACCTCCTTTGGCCTCATCTTCATGAAGCGCTCATAGACAGCCTCGGGCCCTGTCGGACTTGTCACCACCGCATGGTTCCCCGCAAACTGTGCGAAGAACTGAGTCATCCCAGCTAGCATCTGGGAATTCATGTCCGATGGAGGTGGAGGTGGAGGTGGTAAGTCTCTCTCCTGCCTCTGCTCCTTTGTCCTCTTGGCGAGGCTCATCATTTCTATTGCGCTCGAGAATGCGTCTAAGGGGCATACTGTTCCATACATAACCCATACGTAACTAACATGCATAATTCCATAATTTATTTAAATTTAAATACTGAACAATAAAATAAATCTGGACGTAAAACATTTCCTGAAAACATGATGTTAATAATTCATGCTTTAAATAAAATGCGTAAATATAAAACTTACAGACCGAAGACGTGACTTCATGAGCTTCTCGTGGCCAGTGGTAGTACAAACATTTACAGAACCCGGCTGTGATACCAGCTATAATGGCCCGAAAATTCGTGTTTGAAAATTTGCGGAAAATTTAAAATTTTCTTTTTAACATAATTAAAATGCCTCATTCACAAAATAACTGATAAATCAAGTTTAATGTTTAAAAATAGCAGCGGAAGAAATTATTGTTTGCAAAGTAACAAGTTAAAGTAGTCCATCAACTGATAAAAATATTTGAGCATAACAAAATGGTAAATGCTAAAAATGAGGTCATCGGGTTCCACTACTGCCGACCCAAGCTAGCTAACTGGTCCCCGCCCTCGGCCCCGACATCATCAGTACCTACAACTATCAAGTCTAGTGAGCCTAAAGACTCAGCATGCATATATCGTAAATAACGAGTAAATAATATAATAAAGTTGCATGGGAGTAAAATGTCATGTCATGAGGCATAATGTGAAAATAATTTATCATGAGAAATTATAATACGTGCATAACCGACTGAAAATCACAGCGAAAATTTTTGTTCCTTGGAGCCCTGCAATAAAATAGCACGTCATAAATTTTATGTTGAGATTATGGTCTACGCAAGGGGCCCCTGCACTGAACTGAACTGAACTGACCGGTAACTGGCGACCAGGTGAAATAATGAACGTCTGATCAGACTAATGCCATAGTATACTGGGTGGCACATAACTGAACTGACCAGTAACTGGCGACAGGATAATGCAATGTATAGTGAAATAGCCACAAGCAATATCGCATAAATCTCAAAAAAATATTTTACATTTTTATGCACGTAATATAATTAAATGGCATACTTAAATATCCTGTCTATTTTACCACATGGATTGGATCGTTCCCAGGCTCGTTGCGACATAAATTTATCATGAAAAATATGCAAATGATTTTCTTGACCAAACTTTATAATTGAATCCAAAAACGAGACAATTACGCCCAACGAATTCGTATTAATCATGACTCCGTACCAACCCTAACCAACACCGAACCATCATTTAGTCATGATTAAAATACACTTAAAATAATGAATTAAAGCTCCAAAAATGATAAGGGCCGAAATTTTGGTGAATGGAGGCCAAAACATGAAACGCTCTTTCGAGAGTCAATTTGGCATATCGCACCGTAATTTCCCGTACGCCCTCAAAAATGATCCGAATCACAAATGACCAAAAACATGACCTTCCTAACTTGATGAGGCAATGTCCGGTCGAAGGCCATAGGCTAAAAGCCAACCAAGAACTCGAACGATCCACTGAACCGACGCAGCAAGTTGCTATCACAAAAATACAGCAGCTGTGCTTTGGTTTCCTTGCGTCGTTTGCGAGACTAATGGCCATTGGGGCTTGAACCACCAACCAGAACCTATTACCAACATCCTAGGTAATGATTTGAACCATGGTTAAGGGGCCTAGGCCATCCACAATTCGCACGACACCCGAAACCAACCGAAAGTCCCACCCGAGGGCACCCTTGCATGTGTGTGGTGTTTTGCTTCGTTTGTTGTCTCGTGTCGTTCCAATGGCCATTTGATTGACCATGGCATGATCTAGACATCCAGAGGTATGGTATGAACCATGGCTAAGGTCCATAGGCCAACCAAGATCCACACCATTCAACAAAACCGAATGTTACACTTGCTGTAAAATGAGAAGGCCGAAGGGGGAAGGGCTGTTCTTGTGTTTTGATTTAAAAACCAATGCAACCATGGACCAAGCCTCAAAAGGGCGACTTGGTCACGTCTTAGACATGCTAGGGAAGGGATAAAACCAGGGTTATAGGCCCAATAGCCAACCTAGGTTAGAACCATCCTTAGACAAACAAAACAGAATTTTCGAACTCCCATTTCTGCACTATGGGGAGGTTGTTGTCATTTCGATTTCCAGAAAGCATGGGGGCTGAACTAATGGATCAACATGGTCCTAATACATCCTAGTACATGTATAGATGCGGGATAGTGAGCCTGGAATCGAACCGATTCCTGAAACAATGAAAACAAGCCAACCCGTGAAGCATGAAATGTAGAAGCCGAAATTCTGCACTCATTTTTCGAAAATAGTATGGAAATATTTCTGTTTTTATTGAAAGATCATGATCATGTAGTGCTTAAAATTCATAATATAGCTTGATTGAATAGCAAGGAAGAACATATGCATGCCTGGTTTCGTTTTGAAAAAAAAACGAACGAAACGCAACGACGCGTCACGGAGGAGACGAAGCGTTTTTTCTTTGTTGCTTGCTACAAGATTTCTCTCTTGTTCTAGCTAGCACCTTTCGATTTTTTTCTCTCAAAAAGTCTCTGAATTCGGGGATAACGGATGGGAATGGTGGTTAGGAGAGTGAGGGGAAGGGGTTGTAATTTAAAAGGGATTCAAATGCATGACCAAGTCTTGCTCCCTTTTTGAATTTGAAAAGGTTGCTATCAAATATTTCTTGGAGGGATATTAGAGGTGACCGATTCTTCATGTCATGACAAGGTTAGGATAATGATCTAGTATTAATAATTAAGGGTGATTAATAAATAAAAAGATTATTATGCTAAGGGATGACAAGGAGATGGTCAAAGGTGAGTTGGCAACAAAATTGATTAATCATCTAAGGGGCCGAAAATTAAACAATTAAATGGAGGGGAATATTGTTTAGTTAGTAATTTTTTAAACCTTAAGAGCCTTAACCTAAATGAACGTACTTATTTCTACTTACCTCAAGTTGCTTAAATAATTCCTTAAACCTACTTTTAACTTAAATCAACTTATTAGCTAGCTAAAAATAAACTCCGGGAATGATTTCATAAATATTAAATTTTATCTCAAAACTCAAACTCCAGTCCGGCCTCACTGAATTAACTGAAAAGATAAAAATTTAAACTACTGCATAAAATAATTAACTTTAAAGAAAAGCATTTAAATACTCATGCAATAAAATCATTTTAATTTAAAATACTAGAATTATGCATGGCTTATACGTAATCTAATTTACGGGTTCTACACATTTTCTCTTCATCAGCTTGAGTAATAGGTTCCCCATTTTTTTCTTGTGCCCTTCTATTCAAACTTGCAATCTTGTAATATTTGTATCTCCCTGTGTTGTCTTCTCCTTAAATATAGAAATATATAAATTCAAAAAATGTATATATATATATATATATACCATTACTTATTACTTAAATCAGAAAATATAAAAAAAATAATATTTACCATAATGTGAGTCCAACGGGCATAACTTCTCTAGCTCATTGTGTGAATGTGGTTTTGTTTTACCTTCATTGCTCTAAATCTTGCACTCTTTTCCTGAAATATAACATAACCAAGATATTAATTACAAGTATTATCATGTTAAATACAACAAAAAGAAGCAATGTATTCCGAATTTACTGGGTTTTGAAATTGTTAAACATAAAAATTTTATTTGACTATACTAATCCAACCACATATTAATCACATTAAATAATAAATTCACTATCATTTATATATAATTCAAGTCCAGCCACATATATTCACATTAAGCCCAACCCAACATATACATATTAGAAGACGTAAAGTTATTGAACAAAAGAATCTCCATTGATGTAAGCTCGAAGCTACAGACGAGTACAAAGCAATGAAAGGAAACAAAATGTTCAATACAATTACAGTAACCGCTTGAAGTTATTTATATGTGTCCATGTATGTAAACAAAAAACAGAAAACGTGTTTCTTATTTAACACTTTTAATACGCCCCCTCAAGACGGAGTGTGAATGTTGTGAACACCCATCTTGGTAAGCAACATGCGAAAGCGAGACGGCAATAGACACTTAGTGAACAAATCTGCAAGTTGAAACTGAGATGAAACATGTAGAAGCTTGATAAGACCACGCTGTACTTTTTCTCTCACAATGTGGCAATCAATCTCGATATGTTTCGTACGCTCATGGAACACTAGATTGGAGGCAATGTGAATGGCCGATTGACTATCACAAAACAACACCGCGGGTTCACTATATGATATGCATAAGTCCTTAAGTACGGCTAGCATCCAAATAACCTCACAAGTAGCACCAGCCATAGACCGGTATTCTGAAAGCGGACCGGTTACGGTGGCCGGAAGCGCAACGGAAGTCAAAATTTTAATTTTCTACTAGGATTTTCGGCCACCCCTTGTATTTGTGTAATATTTACAAACAACACCAAAACATACATAGGGTGTTAGAAAGTTTGTTACCTATCAACCTCACAAGGTTGATGATGGCACCAACTTAGTTGACTAGCAACTAAGCTCTTGAAATGGATGACAATCTACAAGCACACCTCATTTCCTTCAAGAATTAGGCCCACCACTAAGCAAGGTAAAACCCCTCTTGATTTGCACTAGAAAATCAAGAGAATTTTTCATAGAGAAGATTTTATTCTCCAAGAAAATGAAGAACAAAAAGGAAGAAAAATTGAGAGAATTTTTGCCCAAAAATTTCGGCCAAGTGAATGAGAGAGAGGGAAGAAAATTTTCTTGGTTTTGTTAAAAGTTGTCTTGCATGCCAACTATTATTTTAATCAAAAGTATTCTCCACCCCTTGGTCTCCCAAGCATGCAAACCCTAGTATATTTTGCATGTGGGCTTGTAACTTTTACAAGGCCCATGGACTTTTAATTGTCTCAAACATTTTGAGCCCAATTAGACTTTATTTGATTTTACTCAAGCCCACTAGTCAAATAATTATTTCCAATTGGGCTCTACAAGGCCCAATGATATTTAATTAATCCAACACTTGAATTAATTTAATTATTTGGACTCTACTAGGTCCACTAGTGTTTAATTAATTCAACACTTGAATTAATTTAATTAAGTCCATAATAATGTTTATGAAAATCACAATTTTCACATACATTATCCAATTGGCCAAATTTTAATCTAGGAACACTTCCATAAATTAAATTTTAATTTTCTCTTATAGAAGTCAAACTTCTATTTTTCTTTACTTTACGCTTATAAACACATTTATAAGCCGTTCAACACATTGAACTATTTTACTTCTCATCGGGATTTACAAAGCTAGTACTTGTGTGGCCCTCAACGGTTCATTGATACAACTAGCCGTGGGTACACATCTCTATGTGATTCGGACTAAACCTGTCCTTATTCGAGCATACCCCAAGTGCTCCACTCTTACTTATCAACTCCTTGATAGTAAGAACGTCAGAACTCAAGTCTGATAGTACCCAACCAATCACGTTAAACGCCTAGCAGCATCGCTTACGTGATTCCCTAGGTATCACATGATAGTGCCTGCAAGAACCATTCAATTATGGTTAGCGTACAGTACGGTCCCTTCAACTCATATATCCCGACCGATTCGTCAACTATTGGTTTATCGAGAGTCGTCAATGAATCGATACTATGTGTCATGTTGTGGTTTCATCGATGGTGTAATCTATGAAACCCCTTTCATAATTACCACCATACTCTGATCAGAGATTTCAACCCACACATACATGAAAAACACATAGGATATCCATGCCCGTAGGGGTTTCTCACAGTATAGAAGTTCAAAAGGAGTTTGATTTAAAATTGGAGAAGAAGGTGTACGATTGATAAGATAAACAGAGGTTAAAACACAATCACTCCAGTATGGTAGGGTAATATTGGATTGAAACATTAAGGATCTTGCCACATTCAAAATGTGTTGATGTTTCCTTTTCACAACAGAGTTTTGTTGTGGTCTTTCAACACAAGAATGATAAGAGACAATTCCCTCGGCCTTATAGAAATCTGAAAAATTTAGTTCTGGAGCATTGTCCGATCGAACCGATTTAATTTTCTGTCCGAATTGAGTATGGATCATTTTGCAAAAGTCTGGAAATAGATGCAAAACATCGGATTTAGATTTCAACAAATAAATCCATGTGAAACGAGTATGATCGTCAACTATAGTAAGGAAGCATTTGTATCCCTCAATGCTCAGAGGTGTAAAAGGTCCCCAAATATCAATATGAAGTAGGTGAAAAGGACTATTACATAGTGTGTTTTGCGAAATAAAAGGTAACCTCTTTTGTTTGGACAAAGGACATATCGAACAATGCATTACACCATCATGCTTTAAAGAATTATCTCCAAAAACATTCTCTAAGACTGACAGTTTAGGAAAAGAAGGGTGACCCATTCTATAATGCCACAATTCTAATTTTGAAAAAGCAACATTACAGACTGTTGGAGAGGAACTGGAATGACATGTGCTGGACTGATGTTGTGGGCTGGAATGATGTTGTGGGCTGGAATGATGTAGAACGTACAGATTTCCCATCCTGCTACCCATCCCAATCGTCTTGTTCGTGGTAAGTGCCTGAATAAAGCAGGAATCAGAAAGAAAATGAACCGAGCAAGGAGTGTGATTAGTTAACGAGCTGATAGAAAGCAAGTTAAAACTAAATTGAGGGACGAACAACACATCATCTAGATACAAATCAGGAGACAGTTGTACAGAACCAATGTGTGTGGCATACACCAGTGAGTTATTAGGCAAAGTAACTCTTGAGGAAAATGACTTGCTCGATGAGAAGAAACTCAATGAACAACAAATATGATGGGTAGCACCTGTGTCCAATATCCAACGTGTGCTGAGTGAAGGGTTAAGACCAAATGCCAAAGAATAGTTACCACTGAAACAAGAAGCAGAAGGTCCAAGTTGTTGTGTGTCCAGTGCACTAGTATGACCAAGTTGAAGCTGTGAACTCAAGAAAGCAATGAGCTGCCTGCACTGATCAGGATTCAGAGAACTCGCCATTGAATTCATTGAGGGAGCAGGTGAGGTATGTGCTGGAACAGGTGGAGTATGTGCTTGGTTGACATGTATCTGCCGACCACTGCCTAATTGTAGTTGTTTATATTTTGGATGACCAACCGGATAACCGTGGATTTTGTAATACTTGGTAATTGTATGCCCTGTCATATGACAATGAGAGCAGATTGGCTTGTCACCAGAATTGTCTTTAACATACTGGTTTCCTTTAGTCATAGCTGCCACGGAAGACTGATGAGTGCTGTCACCAGAATTGTCTTTAACATACTGGTTTCCTCTAGTCATAGCTGCCACGGAAGACTGATGAGTGAAGGAATATTGATCTGCAGAAGGACTTGTAATGTCTTTGTGGATAGAACGTTGCCGCTCTTCCTGAACAACTAGTGAAAAAACCTTAGAAATCACAGGAATTGGATCCATCATCAAAATTTGGGCACGAATCTGTGCATAAGACTCATTTAACCCCATTAAAAATTGCATCACACACTCTTGATTCTGATAATTGATCCAATCCTTCATTGATCCGCAATTACAGACAGATACAGGTTGAAAATCCTTCAACTCATCCCAGAGAGTTCGTAATTTGGTGTAATAAGCGTTGATGTCCATGAATCCCTGATGTAAACCAGTTAAAAGCTTCTTGAGCTGGAAAATTCTCGGAGCATTGCTCTGGTGAAATCGATCTCTCAAGTCGATCCAAATTTCAGATGCTGTAGGTATATACAGAAGACTATCCGATATTTTGCGGCTAACGGAGTTCAAAAGCCACGAAATAACCATGCTATTGCAGCGATTCCAAGCTCCGTACAACAAATCATCCATCGGAGGGCGTAGATAAGCCCCATCAACAAAAACGAGCTTATTTTTGGCTGTTAATGCCATTGAAATCGCGCGACTCCAAGTATTGTAGTTAGTACCTGTGAGTGGATGCGTAACTAACACCAATCCAGGATGATCTCCGTTTTGAAGATAAAATGGACTGCTCGAGTCTTCAGAAACTAACCGGCCACTGGAATTGTTCATAGCTTGAGAAGATGTCGAAGCTTGATTTCCTCTGGCCATAGAGAAACTACAAACGTAGCTTAGTATTTTATCAGCTCTGATACCATATTAGAAGACGTAAAGTGATTGAACAAAAGAATCTCCATTGATGTAAGCTCGAAGCTACAGACGAGTACAAAGCAATGAAAGGAAACAAAATGTTCAATACAATTACAGTAACCGCTTGAAGTTATTTATGTGTCCATGTATGTAAACAAAAAACAGAAAACGTGTTTCTTATTTAACACTTTTAATAATACACTTAACTATATATATAGGGGATCGAGTCTTTAAATTTAGCTGAATATTCTATTATATAAACACGGGAGTCCTAAACTCTGATGACAGAAAACTGTACCATACCTATGTTTTCCAGTAAAATACATGAAGAACTAACCAACTCCGGCCGACGCACCATCACATCATCACTAACTCTTAATTGATGCGTTGATATCTTGAGGAAGTGTGTCAACTTCTTCAGATTATCAAGAAACTCAGCAGCTCCCTCTTGCGATGTGTGCGTGTGTGTGTAACTTAAAAAATAAGCACCACTAGTTATTTTAAACTACTATATCATGTTAACAACAACAAAATCGCTTGACAGAAAGAATGAATCGCACACCATGCAGAAAGCCTTAGGCTCTTTATATTATTTCATATCTATAAGAAAAGTGAATTAATACTTACTCGAAAGGTAGGTGATAGTGTCCTCTTTACAAACAAGTCCAACTAATTTTGGTCCATAAATTTGGGCTTCAAAAGTCTGAGATTTCGTGAACCCACTCGACTTGTATTAGTTTCTCATACAAGTATTTTCAGTTTGGATTTTTTATCGCGCCACAATTTAGCTAACTTTTGAAAAATTGATTTTTTTCCCAATCCTCAACTTTATAAGTTATCTGTAAATAGAAACAAGAAAATATTTCTACAACTTTCAATAAAAATTGAAATGAAATATTAAGTGACTGAATATATTACCTGAAGACAACTCCACATATTATTCTTCACTTCTTCATCTATGTCATTCCATCCATCCAATGTATATGGCACAAATTCCTTTATCATGCAACCTAGAAAAGAAGCATATTTAAATGAATTATCTCCCATCGACTGTCCTAATTTGATGCTCACGAAGTGATGCTCACGGGAAATTTAGGGTCCGCTCCCAGCAAGTGTCACTAGTACAGACGCATGTTTTGAAATTACCCTGAGCCTGAAATCACAGATAAGATCGTTAGGAGGGGCCAGGAGGGTATCCTAGCGTAGCTCCTCCGACGCTCAAGTTAGAGACTGAGGATATAGGGAGAGAGCAGTTAAGGGTGCTGCAGAAAACAATATAGTGAATCCAAATCATTCGCTCAAACATGGCATTTATAGGAGAATACTGAGCTTGTCATGGGCCATTTCCCTGTGGGCCTTAGACATGGGCCGGGAGTTTGGGCCAGGAGTTTGGGCCGGATCTTGATGGGTTCATTCCTGAGGTATCACAATTCTCTCCCTCCCGAGTCGAACTGAATCGTAGGTTCAAAGTTTGATTAATTGCGTTGTTCTCGGTTTACAACACGTGAGTTTTGTGTCCTTCTCGCCATCTGTCAGTCTCAAAAAAATTGGAAACAAATCAATTCGCAAACCTGCAGCGTCGCCCCCTCTCCACGCTCGCCCACGAAGCCTCGCCCCAAGCCTCGCCTGGTCGCCCACGCCTGGCCCTCGCCATGCGTGCCTACTCGCCCAGCCGAGCACCCACTCGAGACCTTGCCTGCTCGCCCGCACTGTGTGCCTCGCTCGCCCCTTGACATGCTCGCCCCTTGCCCGAGTGCTCGCCCCACGCCGTGTGCTCGCCCACGCCGTGCCATGCTCTCCCGAGCGCCACGCTCGCCCCTCGCCCGAGTGCTCGACCCTCGCCTGCTCGCCCAAGCGCCCGAGTGCTCGCCCTGCCTTCGCCTCGCCCTATCGCACGAGCTGGCACGCTTGCTCGCGTGCCTCGCCCCTCCACCTGAGCCCTCGCATTGCCCATCCTCGTCCAGTACGTTGGGAATTTTGATATATTCTCTTGCGAAGGGTTGTGTGATTTCTGAATAGCTTTTGGGGGCGTTGCCCGTAATTTTCGCAGCGGCAAACATCGTTCTTTAACGACAAACCAAATAAATTTTTCTAACATGGTATGCCCTCATCGCCCCCATCTTAAAGGTCCTCTATTAAGCTTTTGAAGGAAATTAATTCACACTTCCCCGTGCACTTGACTCCTCGGATAAGCCGGGCTTTAGCAGGAAAAATCAAACTTTCACCTCATCAACTCATAACTCCTCTGCTAAGCAGGACTTTAGCAGCAAAAAAAAAAATTCTTCACCCTCACACTCTAACTCCTCTTCTAGGTGACGCCTTAGCAGGAAAAATAAAACTTCAACCTCCTCACCCTCTAACTCCACTGCTAGCCGATGCCTTAGCAGGAAAATAAATATTCTCCACCCTCACCTTCTAACTCCTCTGTTAGGCGATGCCTTAGCAGGAAAATAAAATTTTTCTCTTCCCTAACTCTTCTCCTCTACTAGGCGATGCCTTAGCAGGAAAATAAATTTTTCTCTTCCCTAACTCTTCTCCTCTGCTAGGCAATACCTTAGATGGAAAATAAATTTTTTCTCCTTCCTCACTCTGCTCCTCTACTAGGCGATGGCATAGCAGGAAAATAAAATGTTTCTCCTTCCTAACTCTTCTCCTCTGCTAGGCGATGCCTTATCAGGAAAATAAATTTTTCTCCTTCCTCACTCTGCTCCTCTGCTAGGCGATGCCTTAGCAAGAAAATAAAATTTTTCTCCTCCCTCACTCTGCTCTTCTGCTAGGCAACGCCTTATCAGGAAAATTTAATTCTCCTCCTCTCTAACTCTGCTCTTCTGCTAGCCGACTCCTTAGCAGGATAATAAAAATTCAACACCTCTACCCTCTAACTCCTCTGCTAGGTGATACCTTAGCAGGAAAAAAAAACTCCTCACCTCCACCCCCTAACTCCTCTGCTAGGTGATACCTTAGTAGGAAAATAAAATTCAACACCTCCACCCTCTAACTCTTCTGCTAGGTGATACCTTAGCAGGAAAATAAAATTCAACACCTCCACCTTTTAACTCCTATGCTAAGTGATACCTTAGCAGGAAAATAAAATTCAACACCTCCGCCCCCTAACTCCTCTGCTAGGTGATAGCTTAGCAGGAAAATAAAAATTCAACACCCCACGCTCTAACTCCTCTGCTAGGTGATACCTTAGCAGGAAATTAAAATTCAACACCTCCGCTCCCTAACTCCTCTGCTAGGTGATACCTTAGCAGGGAAATAAAATTCAGCACCTCCACCCTTTAACTCCTCTGCTAGGTGATACCTTAGAAGGAAAATAAAATTCAACACCTCTGCCCCCTAACTCCTCTGCTAGGTGATAGCTTAGTAGGAAAATTTAAAATTCAACACCCCACCCTCTAACTCCTCTGCTAGGTGATATCTTAACAGGAAAATAAAATCCAAAACCTCCACCCCCTAACTCATCTGATAGGTGAAACCTTAGCAGGAAAATAAAAATTCAACACCTCCACCCTCTAACTCCTCTGCTAGCTGATACCTTAGCAGTAAAATAAAATTCAATGCCTCCACCCACTAACTCCTCTGCTAGGTGATACCTTAGCAGGAAAATAAAATTCAACACCTCCACCCTCTAACTCCTCTGCTAGGTGATACCTTTGAAGGAAAATAAAATTCAACACCTCCGCCCCCTAACTCCTCTGTTAGGTGATAGCTTAGCAGGGAAAATAAAAATTCAACACTTCCATCCTCTAACTCCTCTGCTAGGTAATACCTTAGCAGTGAAATAAAATTCAACACTTTCACTATGCTCCTCTACTAGGCGATGCCTTAGTAGGAAAACAAAATCTTTCTCCTTCACTCTGCTCCTCTGCTAGACGATGCCTTAGCAGGAAAAATTTAACTTTTCTCCTTCCCCCACTCTTCTCCTCTACTTGGTGCAGCCTAAGTAGGTAACTAAAATTCTTCTCCTCTCAGTCCTTGGGTAAAGGCACTTATCATGATGTCAGGGTTAGCCGCTGGTATTTCCAGCACTACACTATTGAAGCGCTGGACAAACTCCCGCAAAGTTTCAGCCTCTTGTTGTCTCATCACAAAAAGAATCAAATAATTTTTCTGATGCACCTTGCTGCTAGCAAATCGGTGCAAAAAATCCTTAGGAAAACTTCGATAGACTGTATGGAGTAGGGCTGCAGGGTATTAAACCATTGCTGAGCTGACCTCACCAACGTGCCCAAAAACACCCTGCACCTGACTCCATCCAAATATTGATGCAACAAATCCGCATTCTCAAATCTGCCCAAGTGTTTTTTGGGGTCAGTATGTCCATCGTACTCTCCTACATTCGACTGCCGAAAATTTGGAGGAATTCCTTCTTCTAAAATGGCTAGTGAAAAAGGACTTCCTCTCTTGGGTACTGGCGCTCTGCTTCCCAACAGCTGCCTCAACATCTGTATTTCCTTCCACATTTCTCCCATCTCACTAATCTCCCCACTTTGGTGGCACTGTGCCTCTACAACCCTGCTTTGGTGGCCCTCAGAATTTTCCTATCGCTCCTGGCGAGTGGCCTGCTTTTCAGCAAACATATATATTCGTGGTTTCTCTTCATAGCCTCCTCCAATGTCCGATTTATAAATTGGCCCAACTGCTCCAGGGTAAAGTTCCCCACATTCTCATTGGGACTGGGTTGCTCTACCCTTGTCTCGTGAAGGGGCTGCTCGGTTCTTGTCTCTTGACGAGGTTGTTCCTGTCTTGTCTCATCTCCAGATGCGGTTGTTCCTGTCTTGTCTCAAAATGAGATTGTTCGGGTTCCCTCTGAGGACATGATGATGCTGAGGTAGCTCTTCTACTCCCTCTATTGCCTACCATCTCTACGTCTCAACTCAAAGTTCCCACAGACGGCGCCAAGTGATGCTCACGGGAAATTTAGGATCCGCTCCCAGCAAGTGTCACTAGTACAGACGCAGGTTTTTAAATTATCCTGAGCCTGAAATCACAGATAAGATCTTTAGGAGGGGCCAGGATGGTATCCTGGAGTAGCTCCTCCGACGCTCAAGTCAGAGACTGAGGATATAGGGGGGAGCAGCTAAGCGTGCTGCTGAAAACAATATAATGAATCCATAATCATTCGCTCAAATCTGGTATTTATAGAAGAATACCTGGGCTTGTCTTAGGCAATTCACCTTTGGGTCTTAGAGAAGGGCCGAATCTTGATGGGTTCATCCCTGAGGTATCATAACTCATTACGATCCACATCTTTGCGCTTGTCTTGACCACTAAGAATTTTCAACTTTGATGCTCCCCGACCTTTTTTCTTATCAGTTTTGTTGCCATTAATCGGTTCTTTATCATGCAAATCTTGGGATGAATTAGCTATGTTGTTAGAGTTCATTCCTAATAACCTACTAGCTACATGTTCATGTAAAATGACAAAAAGAGGTATTGAAATTTACAAGTGTACTTTATTTAAATAAACAACGATGTAAAATAGAATATATCACCTGAATTTCATCTACATATGCTTTGCTATGTTTTTTGCCCATTTTGCTCATCTTTTCAATGCCATGTAACTACCTGATAAAACATGTATTATGACATGATACATAGCTGAAAATAAAAAAGCACAAATTTATTGGAACAGTAAATCAAGAGTTTTATAACTTGCAAAGAACATATATCAATCAAAATAAATAACTATAAAATCTACAGTTGAAAATTTCAGTCATGTCTCGGTCACATCTCTGTCACACTCATTCTTTGCATATGGTTCTTTCTCAGTAATGTTAATATTAAGTCGGGAGACATCAAGAGGTTTTGATGACGTACATGCATCCTCTTAAACCACATTCACGTTATGAATACCTTGAGGCGGCGCTTTTAGCAACACATGCCAATTTAACTCATCGTCGTCCCTAAGATAGAATACTTGCTTTTCTTGTGATGCCAAAATGAAAGGATCACTTTCAAAAGTTTTTAGTCCTTGGTGTAAGTTGACGAGTATAAAGCCATCTTCAATTTTGGTACCAGTTCCATGATTGGCCGAATCACACCTAAAAACAGGAACTTTGAAAGAATAGTAGTATAGCAAAAAAATATCTCGTATAACTCCATAGTATGATAGTCTTCCTACTGTATTTGAATAATCATTAGCATTATATTGACAAATAGTATCGGCTTCAACTGAAACACCACTATCTTGTGTCGACCTTCTAACATCAATTATATGGAACCGAAGTCCATTTATAATATAACCTGTATAACTTGAAACATGCTTTCTAGGACCGTGAGCTAGCCATTGAATTCGTCCTGAAGAATTATCAAGAACATGTTTTGATAACAATTCAGCAAATGTTTCCATATGTTGCTTTTCTAAAAACGTCTCATTACTTAACAAATGACAATCTTTTTTTTTAAGCTCCTCAATGTGCATCCTATTTAAATTCATTGAAGGTAGATGTTAGAATAAACGAGGTATGTGATAGATCAAGGATAATGTAATCTGAAATTAACTATACTCACTGTAAGTAAGGTTCAAATTCTGCAGTATTGAACAACACATATCGATGTGCGGCTTGCAACACGTGGTCTTCTAAAATCTTTTCTTTCCCTTTAGAAATTGAGCGAACTTCGACTAATCCATTATCCAAATCATCATTCCAATTAGTACGTACACCAATAATAGAAGCCTTTTTTATGAAAGCACTACAAAATATCATTCTTTCTTCTGCGAGGTAACACTCAGCTTTGCAACCTTCTGGTCTTGCTCGGTTCTTCACAAACCCTTTCAATGTTTTCTTAAATCTAAAACACAAAGCAAAATTCACATGAAAGAAGTGTTGATAGGAAAATTTATACAGTTATATATATATATTTTCGAAAATATAAATCAATATTTATTACCTTTGAAATGGATACATCTATCGGAATTGGACTGGCCCACACAAGCGAGCCTCTCTTGCTAAATGAATTGTCAAATGAACCAAGACGGTAAAGAAAGCGGGTGGAAAATATCTTTCTAACATGCATAGAATTTCAGCAATATTCTCCTCCATTTGTACTAAATGGTTCCTATATTGCACTCTTTGGCATAATTCATTGTAAAATGCACCCAACAGATATATAGCATTACACGGAACTTTCAGTATAAGATTTCTCAATGCTACCGATAAACATTGTTGCATTAGAATATGACAGTCATGATATTTAAGCCCAATAATCTTACGCTCTTCTAAAGAAACACAGTTGCCAATATTTGAGCTATAACCATCGGGTAACATTATTTTCTTCAACCTCGAGCAAAATACATCCATTTCTTTTTAGACAATGTGTAAGGTGTAGCAGGGAAGTGATATTTGTTTTCTCCCTTTTTTTGAAGATGCAATTCTGAAAGGGGATCGGTTACGGTGCCGGTTGCGCAACAGAATTTTCAAAAAATTTAAATTTTAGCAAGAAAACCGTTCACCCAACAAAGTTTGTAGCAAATACAAAAACACCAAAATGTCATACATATGGTGTTAAGAAAAATATACCTATCAATCTCTTGAGATTGATGTTTGGCTCCAACTTAGTTAATAAACAACTAAGCTCTTCAAGGATGACAATCTACAAGCCTACCTTTGAACACTCCTTGTTCAAAATTAGGCCCACCACCAACTAGCTAGAACCTCTCTTATTTTGCACTAGAAAAATAAGAGGATTTTTGAATAAGATGTATTTTCTTTCCTCAACAATTGAAGAAGAAATATTTTGAAGGGAATAACCAAGGAAATTTCGGCCAAGAGGGGAGAGAAAAAGGAGGGTGGAAGACTTTTCTTGGTGCTTGAAAAAGTGATAAAGTGCATGAGCATGCCCTGCATTATTTTATGAAAAAGTTGTCTCCAACCCTTCACCTCCCTTGTATGCTTTTTGTTTGGGCTTGTAATGATTAAAAGGCCCATGAACTTTTATTTAAATGTCTCAAACACATTTGAGACCATTTAACATTTACTTGATTTTACTCTAGTCCACTAGTTTAATAATTATTTCTAATTGGGCTCTACAAGGCCCAAGGTTATTTAATTAATTCAGCAATTGAATTAATTTAATTATTTGGACACTATTAGGTTCACTAGTGTTTAATTAATTCAACATTTGAAATAATTTAATTTAGTCCATAATAATGTTTATGAAAATCACAATTTTCAAATACATTATTTATTTGGCCAACTCTTATTTTAGGAACACTTCTTCAAAGTAAAAGTTACATTCCCCTTATAGAAGTCATACTACTATTTTTCCTTACGCTTATAAACTCCTTTATAATCCGTTCAACACATTGAACTATTTTACTTCTCAACGGGATCTAGAAAGCTAGTACTTGTGTGGCCCTCAATGGTTCATTGATACAACTAGCCGTGGGTTCACATCTCCATGTGATTCAGACTAAACATATCCTTATATGAGCATACCCCAATTGCTCCATTCTTACTTATCAACTCCTTGATAACAAGAACGTCAGAACTCAAGTCTGATAGTACCCAAGAAATCATGTTAAATTCCTAGCAGCATCACTTAGATGATTACCTAGGTATCAAATGATAGTGCCTGCAAGAACCATTCAATTATGGTTAGCGTACAGTACAGTCCATTCAACTCATATATCCCGACCGATTCGACAACAATTGGTATATCGAGAGTTGTCAATGAATCGATACTATGTGTCATGTCGTAGTTGCATCGATGGTGTAATCTAAGAAACCCCTTTCTTAATTATCATCATACTCTGATCAGAGAGTTCAAACTACATACACATGAGATCACATATGATATCTATACCCGAAGGTAAGCGGTGAATCCCCGACTACAATGCATCGATTCCTATATGTTTGGATGAAACACCAAACCTCGCCACCTGATGATCCCATGAGAGTCGGTAAACAATTCAAAGTGTAATGCTAGCACATAAAGTCTCAATGTTGTCTCTCATAAGGACTAATGGTGTACAACGATAAACTAGGACGTTTCCACTCGATAAGTGAGAACCACTTGGAAAGTCCTTTATAGAGGGTTGTTCAGTGCACTCTACCAGGAGCACCTATCTGCATGCTCGGACATCAGAATGTCCCATACCAATGAAACATGGTACTCACATAGCAGATACTAGTCTCAAACTAGAGCGTCCTATATCCTTCTTAGCGGCGGCTGAATCAACTAGGAACTGTTTAGAATATACAGTATTGTAAATATGAGTTTCATGATACTGATCATATGAGCATCTCATATTCTTTCTACTATTTTTATATTCAAGGACTTTATCTATGCCACTAGCATTGGTATATAGATAAAGAAGTTCTAAAACAATAATTTCAAATATTATTAAAATAAAGACTGTTTATACACAGAGTTTCATTGTGAACACTCGGCCGACACTTGGCTCGACGTGCACCTACTCTAACAATCTCCCAGTTGCACTAGAGCCAACTACACATATGCTTCAAACCCATCGATTCTTCTCGAAAAGTGGTCCAGGTAAAGGCTTAGTTAGTGGATCAAAAACATTATCTGCGGAGCCGATTTTGTCAATCAAGACATCTCCTCTTTCCATAATCTCTCGGAGGATGTGGTACTTTCTCAATACATGTTTGCACTTCTGATGAGATCTTGGCTCCTTTGCTTGAGAAATGGCTCCCGTGTTGTCACAAAACACCGAGACAGGAGCAACTCCATTAGGAATGACGCCCAACTCTTGGATGAAATTCCTTATCCAAACAACCTCCTTTGCTGCTGTTGATGCAGCAATGTATTCAGCCTCAGTGGTGGAATCCGCAGTAATGCCTTGCTTGGAACTCTTCCAAGAGACAGCAGCACCATTGAGCATGAATACGAACCCAGAGGTTGACTTTGAGTCATCGATATCGTTTTGGAAGCTAAAGTCGGTATAGCCTTCCTATTTCAGTTCTCCACCTCCATAGACCAAGAACAACTTATTGCTCCTTATCAAATACTTGAGGATGTCTTTCACAGCTTTACCGTGTGGAAGATCAGGGTTCGATTGATATTTACGCAATACACTTAGTGCGAAAGCCACGTCAGGACGTGTAGATATCATCCCATACATGATGCTACCAATCGAAGATGCATAAGGAATTCTTGTCATCGCCGCTATCTCTGCATCAGTCTTAGGAGACATAGACTTGGATAGGGACACGCCATGACACATTGGTAGATGTCCTATCTTGGACTCATCCATCGAGAACCGCTTCACGATGGTATCAATGTATGTGGACTGGGTGAGAGCAAGCAATCTTTTTGATCTATCTCTATATATCTGTATTCCCAATACAAAAGATGCTTCACCTAATTTATAACCATATTTTAGTTGATTGCAACATTTCTATATCATTCCCAATGAGTAGAATGTTATCAACATACATCACCAGGAATGTCACAGAACTCCCACTGACCTTCTTATACACATAAGGTTCCTCAGGATTCTTAGTAAAACCAAACTCTTTGATTGTACTATCGAATCTAAGGTTCCAACTTCTAGATGCCTGCTTTAGACCATAAATAGATCTCTGAAGTTTGCATACCATATGCTCACTTCGGACAGATGTAAACCCTTCAGGTTGAGACATGCAAATCACTTCCTTAATATCCACATTAAGAAACGCTATCTTGACATCCATCTGCCAAATCTCATAGTCATACCATGCAGCTATGACTAGCAATATCCTTATAGACTTGAACATTGCAACTGGAGAAAAGGTTTTCTCAAAGTCAACTCCTTGTCTTTGAGTATATCTTTTGCCACCAATCACGCCTTGAAGGTCAATACCTTCCCATCCGCCCCAAGTTTTCTCTTGTAAATCTATTTACACCCTATGGGAAAAATTCCCTCAGGTGGATCCACGAGATTCCACACTTGGTTCGAATGCATGGAATTGATCTAAGATTCCATTGCTTCAAGCCACTTGGATGAATCGGCATCAGATAACGCTTCCTTGAAGGTCCTTGGATCAAATCCATGGATAGGCTCATCATGGCCCTCTTCAAGAAGCAGACCATACCTCATAGGTGGTCTCGAGACTCTCTCGGATCTTCTAGGAGCTTGTATCTCCTCTCTTGGATCTTCGTGTGTGGGTTCTATAATTGTGGGTGTCTCTCGAACCTCTTCGAGTTCTATCATCTCCCCTTTTCTATCCAATAGAAATTCCTTTTCCAAAAATGTTGCATTCCTAGAAACAAACACTTTTGTTTCTTGGGGATGATAGGAATTGTATCAAACTGAAATCCTTGGATATCCCACAAAGTAACATATAGTGGATCGACTATCCGATTGATCTCCCAGTACCTGCTTCATATAAGCAGAGCACCCCCATATTCTAAGATAAGAATAGTTGGGAGGCTTACCCATCCATATATCATATGGTGTCTATTCAACTGCCTTTGAATGGACATTGTTCAACAATAGTGCCGTTGTCTCAAGCGCATATCCCCAAAAGGATGGCGGCAACTCCGTGAACCCCATCATAGACCGAACCATGTCCATCAAAGTCCGGTTATGATGCTCTGAAACACCATTCAACTGCGGTTTAGCAGGCGGAGTCCAGTGCGAGAGAATCTCATTCTCTACTTCACTTCTGAATTCTTTGAACCTTTCAAAGGCTTCAGACTTGTATTTCATCAAATACACATACACACACCCATACCTCGAAAAGTCATGGGTAAAGTTGATGAAGTATGCATGTCCATGCTTAGTGGTGATGCTAAGCGGACCGCACACATCGGTATGGATCAAATCCAATAAACCTTTGGCTTGCTCCACATTGCCCTTAAAGGGAATTTTGGTCATCTTTCCTTTCAGACAGGATTCACAACTCGTGAGATCATTAATAACAGACATATCAAACATGCCCACTCCCACTAGCTTGTTCATCCTTCTTAGAGAAATATGTCCTAATCGAGCATGCCATAATTGTGCCGAATTTAGAGTATCTTGTTTTCGCTTATTTGTTGTTGTTATATCTTGGACATTGTTTAGTGGAATATCTTTCAATTTTAAGGTGTCGAGATCATTTTCAAGTTCTCCAGTACTAATTAAACATTAATTCTTGTAAATGTTGCAAACACCTTTGCTAAATAAACAAGAATATCTAGTACAAACAAGACATCTATTAAAATCAATTTAAAATCATTGTTCTACAATAAGTAAACATCTCCTATGGCCTTAGCAGCAACTCTTGCTCCATTTCCCAACCTCAAGAAGGTCTCACCTTACCTAAGCCTTCTACTTTTTCCATCACCTATAACTCATTACAGGGATGTGAGCCACAGCCGGTATCAAATACCCAAGAAGTAGAATTAATTAAAATGTTTCCTTCAATGTAGAACATATCATTTCCAGAACCTTTATGGGCAAGATATTCTCTGCAGTTACGCCTCCAATGTTCAGGCTTCTTGCAGTGATGACAAATATCAACAGTCTTGTCAGCCTTAACTGGTGTGGCTGCCACAACGGGACTCGAAGCTAGCCTCTTCCAGGGCACGTTCATCTTGGGACGTTGGAAAGAAAGTTACGCCTCCAATGTTCAAGCTTCTTGCAGTGATGACAAATATCAACAGTCTTGTCAGCCTTGACTGATGTGGATGCCACCACGGGACTTGGAGCTAGCCTCTTCAAGGGCACGTTCATCTTGGGACGTTGGAAAGAACGCTTCTTTCCCTTCCCACGTGGATCAATCTTCGTACCAGATGAAGAATCTACATAAAGAACCGACTTCTCATCATTCATAGAAGCCTGCATATAACACTTGGCTTTCAAGTCATGGTCACACCATTCTTTGTAAGTTTGAAATTCCTCAGAAGTGCAGTCAGTCGGAGCCTCAACATGGGGCGACTCAGTAAGTGTATACGCTATCCTTCCCGAATTCAAGACGATTTTTAGATTCTTAGCCAATTGAGGCAATTAGGTCCGATTAATACGTGTTTGTCGAGTATTACAGATAGCGGATTGCGAATCGAATACATTGTCAAAAAGTATTGAAAAGTAAACAAATAAATGTTAATGACTATTTTAAAATATTTAGTAAGATATGAAGTATGGTTTTTACTTCATAAATTTTTACTCCCACTGTTTTGACATCTTTCACTACCCTATAGTGAAAATGGGAAACTCCTTTCCTCAGTAGGTACGTAAGGTCCAATTAGCGAATTATGATCCCGAATAATATCAGCCAATCACAATTCCTAAAAGGTAGTTTCCAATTGCATCTCCATGCAACCCTCTACATAAACTTTTGTCTCACGTTTGATTAGGACCCAATAATATGACGTCGTTCATCTTTACGTGTCAAGCCTTACCCATCGATGTTGTACCTAAATGAACGGTTGCCATGAGTTCCCCCAATAATATGAGCCGAGCCCCAAGCACGTGTAGCTTTCATCATGCACCCATTGTCGATGGAAGACATGAAATTATAAACAACTTTATAATTTCCCTTTTCGGGCTTGATATTAATTTTGAATCTTATTCAAAATGAGGGTTTTTAATTTTGAAAGGTCTGATCATTAATTTTATTTAAAAGCTCGCCATGTTTGATCGTATGTTTGCCGGATTCATGCAACTTTGTTATTACCATAATAATAACGCACATACTCATTATTTATAACATATCATGCATATATTATAAACAGTAAACAAAACAAGGATGATCAATCGCCCCAATACTAATGGCCCGTGTGAGCTAAACACGGGCCTAGGTCCAATCCTAGGGAAATGCATGGGATGCAAATGCAACTATTATATTAGCCTCCAATATTAATATGTTTTCGATCTTCATAATCATCAAGGCCACCATATTCCAATCTTGATCTTCCACTATACTAATATTTACAAATAAATATCCATGGAAAATAGAGATACATCTCATGGGGGTGGGAACGGGCCATAAACCAAGCCCACTTTAAATTTTATAATTATTACAATCATTCAACACAAAATATCTTAGCATACACCTAGCGAATTGGGCTTGGGCTTTTTATCATCTTTCATGCATAATATCACATATCAGCTGTAGGGACCCAAACATAATTCATTTCATAATCGTTATTAATATCAAAAGTAACAATTAATTAATGTGGGACATAATATTTTTTTTTTCAATATACAAGTGAGGAAATGTAATGTAATCAGTTTGATATACATATCAATATAAAGGTACAAGTTTTGTACAAACCTTTATTTATCTCAACTAAAGTTCAGTCACTATATCACGTACTGAAAATCAATCTACTATAAGTCCGGATCTCCACGCTAATTTTGAATCTCTCATCCTCTTCTTGATCCTGATCCTGCCCCACCTGTTGTCATGCACACATACAAATAAGACAATATCCGGATAATTTCGGTGAGAATTCCGGCCAACTTACAAATTTTTTTTTTATTTAAAAATCATGGGGTTGTTCGGGCAGCCTGCACTTGCTGCTCGTTTTGGGCATCCCCTCGGGTAGCGCCCCAAAAACCGGCCTTTGAAAAGTTTTTTTGATTGTCTCATACGGTTAGAAATGGACCTCAACATAATATCATGTATTTACTACACTAAAATAGTAACTTTAGCTCTGATACAACTTGAAAGAGAATCGGTTACAGTGCCGGTTGCGCAACGGAAGTTTCAAAAAATTTAATTTTTAGCAAGAAAACCGAGCACCTAACAAAGTGTGTAGAAAATACAAAAACACCAAAATGTCATACATAGGGTCTTAAGAAAAATATACCTATCAATCTCTTGAGATTTATGTTTGGCTCCAACTTAGTTACTAAACAACTAAGCTCTTCAAGGATGACAATCTACAAGCCTCCCTTTGAACACTCCTTGTTCAAAATTAGGCCCACAACCAACTTGCTATAACCCTCTTATTTTGCACTAGAAAAATAAGAGGATTTTTCAAGGAGAAGTATTTTTTTTCCTCAACAATTGAAAAAGAAAATTTTTGAAGGGAATAACCAAGGAAATTTCGGCCAAGAAGGGATAGAAAAAGAAGGGTGGAAGACTTTTCTTTGTGCTTGAAAAAGGGATAAAGTGCATTAGCATGCCATGCAATATTTTATGAAAAAGTTGTCTCCAAGCCTTCACCTCCCTTGTATGCTTTTTGCTTGCATTAATTATTATTTCTAATTGGGCTCTACAAGGCCCAAAGTTATTTAATTAATTCAACACTTGAATTAATTTAATTATTTGGACACTACTATGTCCACTAGTGTTTAATTAATTCAACATTTGAAATAATTTAATTTAGTCCATAATAATGTTTATGAAAATCGCAATTTTCAAATACATTATTTATTTGGCCAGCTCTTAATTTAGGAACACTTCCTCAAATTAAAAGTTACATTCCCTTATAAAAGTCATACTTCTTTTTTTTCTTACACTTATAAACTCATTTATAATCCGTTCAACACATTGAACTATTTTACTTCTCAACGGGATCTAGAAAGCTAGTACTTGTGTGGCCCTCAATGGTTTATTGATACAACTAGCCGTGGGTTCACATCTCCATGTGATTCGGACTAAACATGTCCTTATATGAGCACACCCCAATTGCTTCATTCTTACTTATCAACTCCTTGATAACAAGAACGTCAGAACTCAAGTTTGATAATACCCAACAAATCATGTTAAAAGCCTAGAAGCATCGCTTACATGATTCCCTAGGTATCAAATGATAGTGCCTGCAAGAACCATTCAATTATGGTTAGCATACAGTACGGTCCCTTCAACTCATATGTCCTGACAGGTTCGACAACCATTGGTATATCGAGAGTTGTCAATGAATCGATACTATGTGTCATGTCGTAGTTGCATCAATGGTGTAATCTAAGAAACCCCTTTCTTAATTACCACCATACTCTAATCAGAGATTTCAAACTACATACACATGAGATCACATAGGATATCCATACCCGAAGGTAAGCGGTGAATCCCCGACTACAATGCATCGACTCCTATATGTTTCGAAAAAACACTCAACCTTGCCACCTGATGACCCCATGAGAGTCGGTAAACAAGTCAAAGTGTAATGCTAGCACATAGAGTCTCAATTTTGTCCCGAGTCATAAGGACTAATGGTGTACGACCATAAACGAGGACATTTCCACTCGATAAGTGAGAACAACTGGGAAAGTCCTTTATGGAGGGTTGTTCAGTGCACTCTACCAGGAGCACCTATGTGCATGCTCGGACATCACAATGTCCTCTACCAATGAAACATGGTACTCACATCGCAGATACTAGTTTCAACCTCGAGCGGCCTATATCCTTCTTAGCGACGGTTGAATCAACTAGGAACTGTTTAGAATATACAGTATTGCAAATATGAGTTTCATGATACTCATCATATGAGCATCTCATATTCTTTCTACTATTTGTATATTCAAGGATTTTATCTATGCAACTAGCATGGTTATATAGATAAAGAAGTGCCAAAAAAATAATTTCAAATATTATAAAAATAAAGACTGTTTATACATAGAGTTTTATTGTGAACACTTGGCCAACACTTGGCTCGACGTGCATCTACTCTAACAAATTCTTCTCTAATTTTTAAATGCATTAAATGACTGCGAGCATTCACACCATCTTTGGATTTTTTCTTCTGGTTCAACAGTGTGCCTATGATATTCTCACAGACATTCTTTTCAACATGTATCACATCTAAGTTATGACGTAGTAAGGGCCCCTAAAATTAACGATCAACATGTTTCATTGTGTTAGTTCAGAATATTTCTAACAATTTAAGAAAAAAATAAAAAATTTATATAAAAAATAATTAATAGAGTGCAAATAACTTACACTCCAATATGGAAAATCGAAAAAGATCGACTTTTTCTTCCACGTTTGTACTAGGTTAAATAACTCTTTTATATTATCCTGCTTCTATCTTTTTTCCTTGAAGTATTGACAGTGTCACTTTTTTTATTTTTACCCCAGTCATTTTTAATATCTTTCATTGCCTTCAGAATTTCTAACCCATTAATAGGTCTCGCTTTTGTTCCCCTCTCTTTTTTTTCATTAAACCACTTTTGTTTATCACGAAATGGATGATTAGGGGAAAGAAATCTCATGGGGCCCAAGTATCCAAACTTCTACTATACTTAAGCCACATTGAACATATGTCTTCACAACATATTGGGCAACCTAGTTTCCCTTTTGTGGCACATCTAGCTAAGTTTCCATAAGCTAGAAAATCATTGATTGTGCACATCAAAATAACCTTCAGATTGAACATTGACTTGCTAAGTGCATCATATGCCTCCACACCTGTGTCCCACAACTCTTTCAAATCTTCCACAAAGGGTTCCAAGTATACATCTATATCATTTCCCGGTTGTTTCGGACTAGGAATCAGTAATTTAAGCATAAGATTTTCCTTTGTCATGCACATCAATGGAGGACGATTATAATTGAATAAAATAACAGGCCAACAACTATAACTGGAACTAAGGTCACCAAAAGGGTTGAATCCATCTATTGTAAGACCAACGCAGAGATTTCTAGGATCTGATTCAAAATTTGGCCACTTATGATTTATTGTATCCCAAGCTACTGAATCAACTGGATGACACATCATATGATCTTGACTTTTGTGGTTGGAGTGCCAAATCATCTCTTCGGCCTTTTCTTTTGATTTAAGCATCCTTCTAAATCTTGGTATAACAGGAAAATACTGTAGCACCATTTCAGGAACTCCTTTACGAACTTTTGTGGTGACTTTCTCTACTTTCCATCTTGAGGATGTTAGAGTAGGTGCCCGTCGAGCCAAGTGTTGGCCGAGTGTTCACAATGAAACTCTATGTATAAGCAATCTTTATTTTAGTAATATTTGATATTATTATTTTGGCACATCTTTATCTGTATACCCATGCTAGTTGCACAGATAAAGCCCTTGAATATACAAATGGTAGAAAGAATATGAGATGCTCATATGATGAGTATCATGAAACTCATATTTGTAATACTGTATATTCTAAACGGTTCCTAGTCGATTCAACCGCCACTAAGAAGGATATAGGCCGCTCGAGTTCGAGACTAGTATCTGCGATGTGAGTACCATGTTTCATTGGTAGGGGACATTGTGATGTCCGAACATGCAGATAGGTGCTCCTTGTTGAGTGCACTGAACAACCCTCCATTAAAGGACTTTCCAAGTGGTTCTCACTTATCGAGTGGAAATGTCCTAGTTTATGGTTGTACACCATTAGTCCTTATGACCCGGGACAACATTGAGACTCTATGTGCTAGAATTACACTTTGACTTGTTTACCGACTCTCATGGAGTCATCAGGTGGCAAGGTTGGGTGTTCTGTCGAAACACATAGGAGTCGATGCATTGTAGTCGGGGATTCACCGTTTACCTTCGGGTATGGATATCCTATGTGTTATCATGTGTATGTAGGTTGAAATCCCTGGCCAGAGTATGGTGGTAATTATGAAAGGGGTTTCATAGATTACACCATCGATGCAACTACGACATGACACATAGTATCGATTCATTGACAACTCTCGATAAACCAATGGTTGTCGAATCGGTCGGGATATATGAGTTCAAGGGACCGTACTGTACGCTAACCATAATTGAATGGTTCTTGCAGGCACTATCATTTGATACCTAGGGAATCATGTAAGCGATGCTGCTAGGCGTTTAACATGATTGGTTGGGTACTATCAGACTTGAGTTCTGACGTTCTTGTTATCAAGGAGTTGATAAGTAAGAATGGAGCAATTGGGGTATGCTCATATAAGGACATGTTTAGTCCGAATCACATGAAGATGTGAACCCACGGCTAGTTGTATCAAAATTAAAAACCCTCGTTTTGAATTAAATTCAAAATTAATATCAAGCTCGAAAAGGGGAATTATAAATTTGTTTATAATTTCCATGTCTTCCATCGACAAATGGGTGCATGACGAATCGCTACCCGTACTCGGGGCTCGGCTCATATTATTGGGGGGGCCCTTAGTACTGGAAAGGTGTGACATCCATTTGACATGGTGATGTGAACTACGTGGAACTCCCATGACTTCGGCTCAGATAATTGAGGGAACTCATGGCGACCGTCCATTAAGGTTCAACATCGATGGGTAAGGCTTGACACGTAAAGATGAACGACGTCAATATTGGGTCCTAATCAAACGTGAGACAAAAGTTTACGTAGAGGGTTGCATTGTGATGCAATTGGAAACTACCTTTTAGGAATTGTGATTGGCTGATATTATTCGGGATCATAATTCGCTAATTGGACCTTACGTACCTACTGAGGAAAGGAGTTTCCCGTTTTCACTAGAGGGTAGTGAAAGATGTCAAAACAGTGGGAGCAAATATTTATGAAGTAAAAGTCCAAACTTCATATCTTACTAAATATTTTAAAATAGTCACCAACATTTATCTGTTTTCACTTTTCAGTACAAATTGACAATGTCTTCGATTCGCAATCCGATATCCATAATACTCGACAAAGACATATTAACTGGACCTAATTACCTCACTTGGCTAAGAAACCTGAAAATCGTCTTGAATTCGAAAAGGGTAGCATATACACTGACTGAGTCGCCCCCTGTTGAGGCTCCGACTGACTGCACTCCTGAGGAATTGCAGACTTACAAGGAATGGTGTGACCATGACTTGATAGCCAGGTGTTATATGCTGACTTCTATGAATGATGAGCTGCAGAGGCGTTTTGAGGATGCAAAGAATGCTGCTGACATTCATATGCACCTCAAGGAGCTCTTTGGTGAGCAAACACGGCCTCTTAGGCATGCTACCGTCAAGGAGCTGATCACTTTGCGTATGCGAGATGGGGCCTCGGTCCATGAGCATGGCTTAAAGTTGATTGGGCTCGTGGATAAGCTCGTTGGCATGGATATGATCTTGCCTTCAAAGTTGACCACCGACGTGTTGCTGTTATCATTGCCTAGCTCATTTGATCCTTTTGTGGTGAACTTCAACATGAACAAGATGGAGCCGACCCTTGAGGAGTCGGTGAATATGCTTGTTACGTTTGAATCAACCATCAAGAAAGAGAATTTGGTTCTTTATGTGGGTTTTTCATCTGGTACGAAGATTGATCCACATGGGAAGGGAAAGAAGAGTTCTTTCCAACGTCCCAAGAAGAATGTGCCCTTGATGAGGCAATCTCCGAATCCCGTTGTGGCAGCCACACCAGTTAAGGCTGACAAGACTAGTGATGTTTGTCATCACTGCAAGAAGCCTGGACATTGAAGGCGTAATTGTAAAGAATATCTTGCCCAGAAATTGTTCTGTAAATGGTATGTTCTACATTAAAGTAAACATTTCAGTTAACTCTACTTCTTGGGTATTGGATACCAAATGTTGATCACATCTCTGTAATGTGTTGCAGGTGATGGGAAGAAGTAGGAAGCTTAGGGAAGGTGTGACCTTCTTGAGGATGGGCAATGGAGCAAGAGTTGCTGCCAAGACCTTAAGAAATGTTTACTTATTGTTGAACAATGATTTTAAGTTAATTTTTAAGAGATGTTTTTTTTGTACCTTTTTGGTGAAAAACATTATTTCCATTTCTATTGTGATAAAGATGGATATTCTTGTCTATTTAGCAAAGGTGTTTGCAACATTTACAAGAATGAATGTTTAATTGGTACTTAAGAATCTTGAAAACGATCTCTATAACTTAAAATTAAAAGATATTCCACTAAATGTCCATTCAAAGGCATACACCATATGAGATATGGATAGGTAAGCCTCCTAAGTATTCTTATCTGAGAATATGGGGGTGCCCTGCTTATGAAGCAGGTAGTGGGAGATAAATTGGATAGTCGATCCATTTTATGTTACTTAGTGGGATATCCAAGGAATTCAGTTGGATATCACTTCTATCATCCCCAAGAAACAAAGGTGTTTGTTTCTAGGAATGCAACCTTTTGGGAAAAGGAATTTCTTATAGATAGAAAAGGCGAGATGATAGAACTCGGAGAGGTTCGAGAAACACCCACAATTATAGAACCCACACCCGAAGAGCCAAGAGAGGAGATACAAGCTCCTAGAAGATCCGAGAAAGTCTCGAGACCACATATGATGTATGGTCTGCTTCTTGAAGAGGGCCATGATGAGCCTAACCTTGAATGTGATCCAAGGACCTTCAAGGAAGCATTATCTGATGCCGATTCATCCAAGTGGCTTGAAACGATGGAATCTGAGATGAATTCCATGCGTTCGAACCAAGTGTGGAATCTCGTGGATCCACCTGAGGGAATTGTTCCCATAGGGTGTAAATGGATTTACAAGAGGAAACTTGGG